>NC_143516.1:69648080-69810580 GCF_031878675.1 Megascapheus bottae
AATAGAAGGGTTACCTTATATTTGCCAAATAGAAGGTACCTTCACAAACATTGCTACCTCTTCTCATGTTTTGGTCCCCATTTCCCTCCCTTCACCCCTCCCCTTATCTTGTTTTCCCCCTTCCCTATCCTATTTCAACTAAACAAATAAACATGTATACAATATATCAGATAACAGGGTAAGATGCTGTAACAAAATGAGATAACCAAGGTACAACAAAAGAGATGAGAAATGACATAGTACATTAAGAACAACAATCACACATTATATGGCTCTTGTTTCTATATCCTGGAGGTTCTTTCATTTAGCCTCTGCTCTGATACTGTCTTTAAAGAAAAGAAATACAGTAATTTCTTAGCAAATATGTGTTAAAATTAGAATAAGAGATAGTTTAAAACTCGTTTGGTTAATTTGATGTTTGATCATGGCCAACATTTTAGAAATGGCAATTACAATATTAAGAACATACAATGAGAGACAAAATAAAAGAGCATGATAGAAATAAGGCATTGCTAATTACTATTCACTATTGTGTTCAGAACATATGTAATGCTTTTCTTACTGCAACTTTTACTATATTATGGTTTTAGTTTTAAAACAATGTATTTTAAAGGGTTTTAAGTGCAAAAGTTCATAATAAAATAATTACGAGGCCGGGAGTTTGGCCTAGTGGTAGAGTGCTTGCCTAGCATGCATGAAGACCTGGGTTGGATTCCTCAGTACCACATACATAGAAAAAAGCCAGAAGTGCTGCTAAAGCTCAAGTGGTAGAACTCTAGTCTTGAGAAAGTCCAAGGACAGTGCTCAGGCCCTGAGCTCAAGCCCAGGACTGGCAAAAAAAATATAATAATTATGAGTATATTTTGCTTTAGTTCATTATTTATATATTTCTTACATATTTATATCATTAGATAATTCTATATTTAGATTATCTAATATACTTATAAATAATTTGAACCATTTTATTACTTACTAGTCAATATGCAAAATTTCAAATTTTAAGTTATTCAAGAGAGAATTTTGATGGCAGTGAGTTATGAACTCAGAGTCTTGATCTTGCTAAATAGGTGTTCTGCCATTTGATTCACATGTCTATTCTGAGATTGTTTTAAAAAGCATGAACAGTATTCAAATGTATAGGACTAAGTTCATTCAAAATTAGAATAAATTACATATGAGCCAAAAAATCAAGTAGAAAAATAATTAGATCTGTTTCAGTTTTAAGAGGTTTTGCTTTACCTGCAGAAAACTAAAGTTGGATCCTTCTTTGTCACCTTGCACTAGAATTAACTCCAAATGGATCAAAGACCTCGAGGTAAAAGCTGACACACTGAAAACTTTACAGGAAGGAATAGGAGATACACTAGGCCTCCTTGGCACAGGTTGCAACTTTCTTAATAAGGACCAAGAATCACAACAAATCAGAGAAAGGCTGGATAAGTGGGACTGCATTAAACTGCAGAGCTTTTGTATGGCAAAGGACATAGCTAGTAAATTAATTAGGAAGCCTACAGAGTGGGAGAAAATCTTCACCAACCAAACAACGGACAAAGGCCTCATATCTAAAATATATCAACAACTCAAAAAATTGAATCACTCCAAAACTAACCTCTAAAGTAACAACCATCCCATTAAAAAATGGGCCAAAGACTTAAAGGGAGTCTTCTCTGAAGAAGAAACAAAAATGGCCTATAGACACATGAAGAAATGCTCAACATCTCTGGTCATAAAAGAAATGCAAATCAAAACAACTCTAAGATTCCACCTCACTCCAGTTAGAATGGCCAGGATCAGGAAAACGAATAATAACAGATGCTGGAGGGGATGTGGCCAGGAGGGATCACTACTACACTGTTGGTGGGAGTGCAAACTCGTTCAACCACTATGGAAAGCAGTGTGGCAGTGCCTCAAAAGGCTAAACATAGAAGTCCCCTATAACCCAGCAATTCCACCACTTGGCATTTACCCAACCATCCAGAAACAAGGACATACTAAATCCACTAGCACAACAATGTTCATTGCAGCACTATTCACCATAGCAAAGATATGGAACCAACCCAGATGTCCCTCAGTTGATGAGTGGATCAACAAGTTGTGGTATTTGTACACAGTGGAATTCTATGCTGCTGTCAGAAAGAATGACATTGCCCCATTTGTTAGGAAATGGAAAGACTTAGAAAAAATCCTATTAAGTGAAGTAAGCCAGACTCAAAGGAACTTAGGCTCAATGGTTTCCCTCATTTGTCATAATCAGTAGAAACCTTGGGCTCTACTAGCAGAGATCTGCAATAGAGCAAAATCTTGATACATAAGGCCATATAGTATGAAGCTAATTGAAAGGACCTCCAGGATATTGAAACAAAAGCCATATAATGAATAATTGTTGTCCTTAATATACTATGTTGTCTCTCATCTCCTTTGCTATCCCTTGGTTATCTCATATTGGTATAGTATCTCACTTTGTTATCTGATATATTGAATTTATTTGTATTTGGATATTTGAAATTGGATAGGGAAGGGAGGAAAACCAAGACGGGAGGGGGGTGAGGGGGGGAGGGAAATGGGTACCAAGACATGTGAAAGGGTATCAATGTATGTGAATTAATGCACCTTCTATCTGGCAAATATCATGTAACCCTTTTACTAATTACAATAAAAAACAAAAAAGGAAAAAAAATAAGGATTCAGTTTTCTGCTTTAAAATGTGGACGCGAGCTCACTAGATCTTTGTAGTCTGCAGTTTTTCTATACTCATATATAAAGGACAATCTTATTGAAAAGCTGTGAAATTACTTCTATTGTAGTACTACTGCTGAACCTGTGTATAGACCTTCTGAATATGGAAACAATATGAAATCATTAGGAGCCAAGTGTAATAAGGTGGCTGGCAGGTGTAGAGTAATTCATTCATCACAGGAAGTATAATAATTGAAATTCTTATGTGGCTCATAAAGTGAGTGGCAGGGTAATTCCAAAGCTGGGAAATCATTCCCTGGTGACATTACTTTCCAGTACTCTGGCCACCCAGCATGATTACTCCAGTGACAAGAGGGTAGAGGTTACCTAACTCCTGGCATGCTGCCACCACACACAGGCAGCTCTTGGTAATTTATGTCAGGAAGTATAAAGAAGTAGAAATGTGCAAAGGTGAACCACTCATGAAAACAACAGAACAGAAGAAAGTAGCTGGATCATTCTGGGCAAAGTTAATGTGCTTCTAATAAGTTCTCTTGAGAACTTTGGGAAAGAAGTTTGTTATGAACTGGCCAATGAACGATATGTATAATTCACACCGTGCTAATTAGAAATTTAAAAAAAAATAAGAACTGATTTTTTTTTCAGAAATTCTCAGCAATTTGGGGGAGTATTTAAATGATTACAGTTTCAGAATCTTTTCAAATACCATAGTATATAGATGGATTTCATTCTCTAATCAGTCTTAAAAATGAAATCGAGTAGGCATGTAAGAATAGTATTTTGTTTAAAAGAACTGATTTTATTTATTTATTTATTTGTGGGTCATGGAGCTTGAACTCGGCCTTGTTGCTATCCCTGAGCTCTTCAGCTCAGGGCTACTTGCCCTATTCATGGGTCTGGGTGTTGTCCCTGAGCTCTTCAGCTCAAGGCTACCACGCTACCCTTGAGCCAAGCCCTGCTTCCCATTTACTAAAGGTTAATTGGAGATAAGAGTCTCAGGTCTTTTTGTGTCCAGGCTGGCTTTGAACCTTGATCCTCAGATGTCAACCTCCAGAATAGCTAGGATTACGGGCGTCAGCCACTGCCAGTCTTGATTTTATTTATATATAAAACTCCTGTATACTTAAAAGATGATTTTAGTCTTAAAAACAATGCTTTAAGTTGGGTCTTGGTGACTCACACCTGTAATCCTACATACTTAGAATACTGAGATCTGAGGATCACAGTTCAAAGCCAGCCTGGGGAGAAAACTGTGAGACTTTCATCTCCAATAAACTAGGCAAAAAAAGTTGGAAGTGGCACTGTGACTCAATGGTATAACATTTACCTTGAGTAAAAAGAAGGTCAGGGACATCACCCAGGCCCAGTTTAAGCCACAGGACAGGCAAGAAAAAAGCATATGCTTTACACTAAAACCATATATGCACAACCTGACTCATAGCTGACAAATTATACATGTGGCTAACTATCTCTCCTTTTTGGCAATTCAGTAGCAGTAATAATAACAGTAAGAGCTTACAAAAATAAGGGTTCTACAATATAACAGAAATAAATACTGTTTTATTCAGTGTATAGTACTATGCATATATATACTATATATTTACTGCACTATATTATATATACCCTATATATTATATAGTATATATACCATATAGTTTGTACTATGCAGTATATATTTTGTATTTACTATATAGTATATATTATGTATGTATTTACTATATAGTATATAGCATATATAGTATACTGTAGTATACAGTATCCTAAGAATACATTATATAGTATTTTTTTTTCGGTCATGGGGCTCAAACTCTGGGCCTGGGCACTGTACCTGAACTCTTCAGCTCCAGGCTAGCATGCTACCTGGGCCTGGGCGTTGTCCTTAAGCTCTTCAGCCCAAGACTACCTCTTGAGCTACAGAGCCACTTTCCATTTTCTAGTGGTTAATTGGAGATAATAGTCTCACAGTCTTTAGTGCCTGGGCTGGCTTTGAACTGCAATCTTCAGATATTACCCTCCTGAGTAGCTAGGATTACAGGTATGAGCCACCATGCCGGGCTAATATATATAGTCTTTTGTAAATTTCCAAAGTATTAAGTACCAGACCAAAATGTTTACTTGCCAAATACCAAAGTGTACTATGAGAATATAATTAACTGCCAAATGCTTTTTAAGACTACCTCTTCTAGGCTTCACACTCTGAAGATTGATTCACTGTGCACTGAAGCCCAGGCCAGCAGTTCCCTTCCAAAGGAGTCCCTTCCTTGGCCTTCTTAAGTCCTGACAAAGCTGGTGACCCCAGGTGAGGCTTTTCTATTTAGCTTTTATAATGTGATGAAATAAGGCAAGGCAAACCTCAATTGAGTTAGTTCATAGTTCTTGTGAACTGAAAGAGAAAGGTCCTTAAACCAAGGAATGGATGAAGAAAATCTCTTATATGTACATAATGGAGTGTTATGCAGCCATAAAGAAGAAATTATGTCATTTGTAGGAAAATAGATGTAACCAGAGAACATCATGTTGAGTAAGATAAGCGGAGCTCAGAAAGATAAAGATAACATTTTTCTCTCTTGCACAGTCTAGACCTAAAAAACAGTGATTATGATGGCATTGATGATGACAATGATGACATAAACGTAAGAGAGAACTCTTTGAAGCAGAGCAAGGGGAAAAGGAAAAGATAATGGAGGTGAATGTATTCAAGTACATCACAATGAAATCCACTAAGAATGGTAGATTAAGGATGGGAGAGAGAGTTATGAAAGATTTATGAGAGGAAGTGAATTTGAACAACAGACATTATACACATGAATAGAAGTATCACAATGAATCACATTTGTATAGTATGTTAATTAATGTAGGAAAAAATTGAAGTGAGGTACTGGTGGCTCATGTCTGTAATATTTGCTGCTAAGGAATCTAAGACCTGAGGATTGGCTTCAAAGCCAGCCTGGGCACAAAAATCATGAATTTATCTCCAATAA
Source organism: Megascapheus bottae (assembly GCF_031878675.1). Classification (NCBI taxonomy): domain Eukaryota; kingdom Metazoa; phylum Chordata; class Mammalia; order Rodentia; family Geomyidae; genus Megascapheus; species Megascapheus bottae. The sequence continues at coordinate 69,653,759 of NC_143516.1, forward strand.
ATATCAAAGAGCCAGAAGTCTAGCTGTGGCTCAAGTAAAACCTGGAGTTCAAGCCCAAAAGCCAGCATAATAATTAACTATTAAATTAAGGTAATAATTAGTGAAATTGAAAAAAGAAGGTAAAAATATCTTTTTAAAAAGATTCTTCAAAGAGCCATGATACTCTTTGATTTGACAGTCTCTGATTATACTAATTATCCTTTATTGTTGATTATGATATGATTGCACTAATTCAGAGTACTTCTAAGAGAGTCCAGAGCCAGTCTAAAGAGAAGCAGGTGCGATTAATATGATTTTTAGCAAAATCAACCGTGTTGCCCAGTCCAAAATATAGCCAGGGACTTGCTGCTGTCTTGAAACTGACTCTACTCTCCTATCTTGTCTTTTCTCTGTGCAGCTCTAAATAACCTCCCAGCTCCAACCAGCTCGAATCAGCTCTGCTGATAAGGTGGCAGAATTGTGAGAGCAGTGTACTAGCCAGAGAGAAGGAATAAAGGAACGGGGTGATGATTCAGAAAGATAAGCTTCCATCAGCACAGTTCAGTGTTCTCTTCTATATTCAAATTTAAAATATTTTAGAACTACTTGACCATAAGGATATCCCTTCAAAAGGGAATTATGCTAAAACCCTAATGCAGTTATAATTGTAGCACATGGTGCTTCAGAACCTTAACAAATCTTAATGGAATGAAACTTTAGTCTCCTTGGAAACATGAATATTTTAATGATCTGCTATTGTACTTTGCTGGAGGTTTCCTGAAGACCTTTAAAATAGTTCATCTGGGAATGTTCTTAAAAGAGCACACAAAACTCGCTGATATTATCCTCTAGTCCTTTCTAAGTTCCGAGAGTTTGGTAATTACTCTAGATCATCATATTTTTAGTTCCCAGCTGTCAAAAATAGCTTGCTTTCCTGATTTTTCTTTTCTCTGTAATTAGTATAGTTTAAACAAACCTCAGAACTGACAGCTACCATAACATAGCCATCGCCTAAGAAAATAAAAATTGGGTCAATTATGAAGACATCCAATTTTCTGTCTGCTCAATGATATCAAGAATGCATTCTAATGTTAAAAGAAAAATATTTCTTTAGGGATACATGTTCCAGATATACATATTCTTTCCCAGAAGGTAACCCAAGAGTTGGCTTACTTGAATATTTCAGTTGGATTATTTTTGTAAAGTATTTGATTTTAATATCTTGTTTTATCTATCATGGGCACAGTGAAACATTTTCTGCATAGTAGCTCCTCTCCACCTGCTTTTCAACAAATAAAAACATTCCAGACAAGTTATTTATTGTATCATTTTCGAATTTACTAAACGAATCAAAGAAAAATAAATTCTAGATATCTTATTGCTCAAAGAATACTAGGTATTTTTTTGACTTTGACTCCAATTTGTAGAGTACTAACTTGTGTCTAGCTAGCTAGCTAGCTCTAGCTATCGCCAGTCCTGGAGCATGAACTGAGGGTGTGGGCACTGTTCTTGAGCTTTCTTAAAGCTACCTCGTTAGCCACAGCACCACTTCTGTCTTTTTGTGTAAATGGTACCAAGGAATCGAACCCAAGATTTTGTGCATGCTAGGCAAGCGTTCTGCCACTAGGCTACACTCCCTATCCACCTTCCTTTTTTATGCATCGTGTTTTTTCTGCCAGTACTGGGACTTGAATTTACAACTTCGGTGCTGTTGTTTATCCTTTGTACTCAAGGCTGGGGCTGGACCACTGAAGCCACAGCTCCTTCTACAGTTGTTGTTTTTTTCTTGGTTAAATGGAGATAGCAGTCTCAATGCCTTTCCTGCCCAAGTTGACTTTGAACCATGATTCTCAGATCTCAGCCTATAACTAGGAATTTCAGATATAAATAATAGGCATCTGCTTCATATCAACTATTTTTAATCATTAAAAATTCAACCATGATACAGTATTTTACCTTATTATCTTATATATTGTATATATGTTTATTTGGTTATTTGAAATAGGATAGGGAAAGGGGGAAAATAAGATGAGAGGAAGGGGTGGGGGAGGGAAATGGGGACAAAAGACATGAGGAAGGGTATTAATGTATATGAAGTAATGCACCTTCTATCTGGTGAATATAATGTAACCCTTCTATTAATTAAAATAAAATATATGAAAAAATTCAACCATGCGCTGGGCTCCAATAAATAATGCCTATAATCCTAGCTATACCAGAAGCTGATATCTGAGGATCATGGTTTGAAGCCAGGCAGAGCAGGAAAATCTATAAACCATTATGGTCAATAAACTACCAAAAAAGTGTGGAGTAGAGCTATGGTTCAAGTGATAGAGAACAAGCATTGAGCCAAAAAAAAGATAAAGGACAGCGCCCAGGTGTGCACGCGCATGTGTGCACGTGCGCGCACGCGCACGCGCACGCACACACACACACACGCACACGCACAGTGTCATTGTGATGAAAATAAACATGCTTACACAATAAAATAATTTATAGTTAAAATGTGTCTTATATTGACCTTCCCTACGATCCCGCCATACCACTTCTGGGCATCTACTCTGAACATCATAACCCAAGATATGATAAGGACACCTGCTCAGCTATGTTTATCTCTGCACTCTTCACAATAGCCAGATGATGGAAACAATCCAGATGCCCTACTGCAGATGAATGGATACAGAAAATGTATATATACACAATGGAATTCTACATAGCCAACAGATCAGATAAAATAATGGCATTCGCAGGGAAGTGGATGAATCTAGAGCGAATCATGTTGAGTGAGACAAGTCAAGACCATATTTCATGTCATTTGAAATATGATGTAAAAATCAATGTTAATAAATTCTTTAATAAAAAATGTGTCTTATAGCGACACATGTTCTCTTTTAATCCTGTATTTCTTTTCTAATAAAACTTTCCTATCAAAAAATATATTTACAACTGCCTGAAGAGTCAAAGTTCAAGATATGCATGTACTGCATAGCTTTGATGGCTCAAAAACCATAATCTCAGCTATATATATAGGACGCTGAGATCTAAGGATCACAGTTTGAAGCCAGTCCATGCAGGAAAGTCTCTGAAATTCTTCTCTCCAATTTACCAGCAAAATGCTGGAAGTAAAGGTGTGGCTCAAGTGGTAGAATGCCAGCCTTGAGTGAAAACCTAGGCAAACGTGTGAGGTCTTAGTACAGTCACACACAAAAAAGGAAGAAAGAAATAAGAAAAAGATATAACTGTATTGAAAGAAATATAAGTGGTCATAAAGATTGCTTACTATATAAGCGAATAACTATGCATTGGATAAGGTGAAAAGTAAGGAGTGAGACAACAGCAAATAGTTTGGAGAGGATAGAAAATATGAACCAAATATGAAGCAAGAGAAGGTGGGATGCATCGGAATCTGTGACAAGGTAATCCTCTACCACAGCATTCTGCAAGCGGCATTCTCTAATGGATAAGAAATAGACTGTAATGCCTAAAAATAAATAAACTAGAAGCAATTCAATGTTTCATATCAAATAACCCATTCTAGATTATGTTTGTTTTGGGCTAAACAGCGAAGGGGAAAAAGGATAGAGAAGTTAAATAGTTTGCTAAAATAGCAAAGCTATCAAAATTCATCGAAGACGGTTGGGTGCCAGTGGCTCATATTTGTGATCATAGCTACTCAAGGAGGCAGTGGGGTCTGAGTTTGAAGTTGGAAATCTGCCCAGACAAGGAAAGTTCATGAGACAATTCTAATTACAGCAGTACCAGCCTAGAGCAAAAAAGCAAAAGCACAGTGCTCATTACCTGCACTTTTTACCAGCAAAAAACAAACAAGCAAATAAACAAACAAACAAGACAATGGGGCCTGGAATTTGGCCTAGTAGTTAAAGTGCTTGCCTAGCATGCACAAAGACCCGGGTTCGATTCCTTGGTATCACATATATAGAAAAAGCCGGAAGTGGTGCTGAGGCTCAAGTGGTAGAGTTCTAGCCTTGAGAAAGTCCAAGGACAGTGCTCAGGCCCTGAGCTCAAGCCCAGGACTGGCAAAAAAAAAAAAAAAAAAAAACAAAACGGACCAAACAAACTGCATACTAGCTTTTGATTGCTGGTGGTGGTGGTGATGGGGCTTAAACTCAGGGCCTAAGGACTGTCCCTGAGGCTCTTCTTTTCTCAAGGCTAGTACTCTACCATTTTGAGCCAAGGATCCATTTCTGGTTTTCAGATGGTTAGTTGGACATAAGAGTGTCCATGGACTTTCCTGCCTGGGTCGACTTCAAACCTTGATCCTCAGATCTCAGCCTCTTGAGTAGGTAAGATTACAGGTAGAAGCCTCTAAGTACCCAGGCATTGTCTCTTAGTTTCTAAGGTTGTTTCTTATTATATATCAATCTTTAGTTTACCACCATGTTAGTTCTAGTCATCATTTCTACTCTGGTAATATATAGTATATATTTCCAACTGAATGAAATCTTCTTTATCTCGAACTACATTCGATTTTAATTCATGTTAATGCTTATAAAGAATATTATTTATAGATACAATTTTCTGAAAACAGTATTTATGACGAATATGCACTTCTCACCTGAATGAACAACAATTCAAAAGGTACCATGAGAGTGAAAAGTCAAAATCAGCAATAGTAGAATTTTATTGTTCAATGTTGATATCTGGCAGGAGACTAAAACACTGCTGGGACCATCAATTCCAACAAATACATGGTGGTAACTCAGTGTGAGTCTAACTACCTCTTACATAAAGAGGATGGTGAGAAATCCACCACAAAACTATCCGCAAAATATAGTACATATGGTCATAAGAATGGCAAATCAATCAGTGGAGTAGAACAGAGATTCCAAAAATGAATCCATCTATGTTCGGCTAATTGAGATTCAACAAAGATAGCCAGAACACATATTGGAGAAAGGACCTTCACTTTAGTAAATCATACTGGGAAAATTAGATATCCATGTGCAGAACAATGTAAGTCTCAACATACATAAAAATAACCTCTAAATGAATCAAAGACTTGCATGATTTCTTTCTTACAGAAACTGTTATAGTCTGGCTGTGTACTCCCAAAGTCCAGTTCTGACAATCACAATGTCATAAGTCTAAGATGGGGGGAGGGCGTTAGTTGAGATTAAGGTCCTGATAGCAGAGCCTTCAAACCAGTATTACTGCTGAAGATAGAACTTAATGATATATCATGTGACTAGCATGTGTGAGGTCCCAGACTCCATTCCCCAAACCACATACAAAAAAAAAAGAAAGAGTGCTATCTATGTCTTTACGAAAGAGATTGTTCTGCATGTAAAATGCAGTGTCCATTGCCTCAAAAGCATCACATTGGAAGCAGATACTAAAGCTGCTAATGTCTTGGAATTTTAAGTTTTCTGAACTGTGAGTAACTATAAATTACCCAGTATGGGGTATTTTGCTATAACAGTAGGGTTGAATCAGGAAAGGAAGACTGGTAATGAGTTTGTGTGTTAAAAGTGGTTTGTTTTTATCTGAGTGAGTGGGGGACAGAGTTTGGAGTAACAAGAGTAGCAAGGTAGTAATCCTGACACAGATGCATGTTTGGCCTGAGTAGACAGACACAAGGAATTTGGTTGCATACACATACATTCAGGTAGAGATGTGGGCCTAACAGACATCCTTGGTGACATCAAGAAAGCAGTTGGATAAACAAAAGGAAAGGTCTGAATAGAGACTTGAAAGTAGAGGTAAAGTGGCTTAAGCTGTATAATACAGAATAAAACACATATTAAATGACAAATAGAAAGATATAGATTCTAAGTGAATAGTTAATTGTGACATAAGCTAAACTTTCCCTTCCCAGTAGTGATGTTAAAAAAAAAAAAACACCTTTAAACTCATTGAATAATTGCCAGGTCATATGTTTAACACACCTGGGTATCATCTACATGTTGTCAAGAATATTCAGAAGTTATACACTTTTTGAAGCCATTTGACGCCTACACAAATTTCATATTCAAAGTATCACTGTTGTAGCACATATTGAAAAAGAATACAGGAAGTGGTCGCCACTCAGGAAGGAGACGAGTTTAGTTCACAGCTCTGAACGGTTGATCCCAGGGACACAGATCTTTGCTGAGCTGCACAACTGAACCATAACCAAATAATTCAGTTGCCTTTCCAACTAGTATGTAGAGCTCTACTGCCCAATAACTTAGCATTTATTCATTCAGCCAGCCAGTTTCCTAATACTACAACAGAGGCAAGAGTTGCCCAGGTCTGACTTAGAAGAACCTCTCAGGGAAGATACCATCCTCTTATTTTTTTTCCAATTTTTATTATAAAGTTGATGTACAGAGAGGTTACAGTTACATAAGTCTGGTAATGAGTACATGACTTTTTGAACCGTGTCACCTCTTCCCAGAAAGGCCCTGACTGACTTTGGAAAGGAGAGGACTTTTCAGATGGAGCTAAAGCACTCTAGCAACTCACATGACTTAAACTAGGGAATGAAAGAGTGTGCAAGAAAAGACATTTCTTTGCGGGTTTTGTACATAATTCTGTGGCCCTCGTGTCTGTTTCACAAAATCTTTTTAAGTTAAACTGTTCTTCTATAACTAAAATTATGTGATTCGACCATTTAAATTCACAAAAAAATAAATGTATTTAATGGTTGAACGCGGTGCCTAACACCAGTAATCTCAGCTAAGTAGGAGACAGACACTGAGGAGGTTTTGGTAACAAATCAACCAAGCAAATAAATGCAAATTCCCATTTCATCCAACAAGTATATCAGTGTATGCTTGTGTTCTCATTCGTGCAAGAAGTACGGGTAGAAATATCACAGTCCTCACCTGACTTTAGCAAAAATGAAAGGCCTAATATAAAAAATAAATAAACCAGAAAGGTTTCAATCATTTGTAATAATTAATACAAATCTATGATTCTCCTAACAGAGGGTCACAATACCTCAAAAGCTATGTACATGTGGTCATACAGGATGAGACTAACTGAAATGAACTCTAGGCTAATGAAACAAGAGGTTTATCTTTGTGATTATTGTTTTTAATGTACTGTGTGAAGTTATTTCTTTTCTCTTTTTCCCCACTTATGGTTAACCTCATGCCATCACTGTGTTGGACTTTGTTACCAGATATATTGTATATGTTTATTTGTTTATTTGAAATAGGAAAGGATGGGGGAAAGCATGATGACCCGGAAGAGTAGAGGAAGAGAAAAGGGACAAAAACATGAGAAGAGCTATCAAGGTTTGAGAAATAAAGTACTCATTACCTAATAAATGTAGCTGTAACACCTTTATACATTATCCCGACAATAAAATAAATAAATAAACAAAACAAAAAAATTAAAAGGTTGGGGACATGGGGCAAATAGGAAACCAACAAGTGCAGGGCTTTGCATTTAAACTCCATCAAATATGAAGGAAAGAAGGAAGGAAGGAAGGAAGGAAGGAAGGAAGGAAGGAAGGAAGGAAGGAAGGAATATCTATCTGTCCTTTAGAAGAAATTTGCATTGTATTCAAAGGACCTACTGGAGGAAATCTATTCTTTCAAAATTTGAGTCTTTATCAATTTCTAAGCTTAAAAGAAAAAATTTCAGAAATACCATACAAGTCCTGCTGTCAACCATAATTCCAGTTGCGCTGTATGTAACGCGGTGGCAAAGTGTTTTCTCATCAAGTGCAATGCCCCAGGTTTGATCACAAGCTATACACACACACTTAAGAATCTCACTTGAATCTAAGTTGTTAAATTAAAAGGAGCATGGGAATAAATGGAGTAAGTGTGTATATCTTCGTGTTGCCTGCATCTGTCAAATTCTGAGGACAGTTTCCAAAACAGTGCTGTTGGACAAGTCACAGTTAAGACTAATTGACTGATTGGGTAGGTACGGGAACATCAAAGGTAAATTGACACTGTTTCATAGACTACATTTTATTCTCTCATAAGATTATAAGAATTACACACATTTAGCCTACAAGAACTAAACTATCGTTTACAAATAAATTATGAATTTCTATCTACAAATGGAAGAATTTTTATAGTCTTGGCACATTCTGAAACTCTGAGTTAACATTCTAAGCATCTCCTAGGAACCACTGTAGCAAACAAGCTTTGTTTCATCCCTTAGGCTTGTGAGAGTTCATGAGGAAAATTGTAAATCTTTCAGAAATAAAAAACCTAATAATGTACATTACAATACTTAAATTTATTCTATGAAAAAGTCCATATTTATTAACTGATTGACTCAATCCAGAGATTTATCATAAGGAAGAAAAAGCAAATATGACAAATGCTTCTCTTAAATATTGAAAAATAATGTACCCATCTACTGACAAAGCAGAATATATATATGTATGTATTTATATATATGGTTGTGTATATACATATATAACGCAATACAAATACTATATATACATATATAACTTATGTATATATGCATATACGTGCATATATAGTTACAGGATCATGATTCAAAGACAGGCCAGGTAAGAAAGATCATGACATTTTTACCTCCAATTAACCACCAGAAAACCAGAAATTGCACCGTGGCTCAAAGAGGTAGAGCTCTAGCCTTGGGCTGAAGAGCTCAGAGGCAGTGCCCAGGCCCAGAGTTCAAGTCCCATCTATGACAGACAAAAATAAATAATATTAATAACCTTCTTTAAATCCCTTGGGGTAACCCATGCCATACTATTTTGTATGGTCCTCATTCCCTCAGTGAATTACAGTCGCATGAATGCCCAGCACAAGCAGAAGTAGCAACTGGCTTTACTTATGAACTCATTTTAGCCAGCCAAGATAAGAAGGCATCATAAATACAGCGAGTAAATTAAGCAAAAGGAAAATATGTTAATACAGAACATCACCAAAAAAATGTTCTGCAACTAAGATCACCTGTGCCAAACCATTCCACAGCTCAGTCTGCCACAGCTCAGTCAGAAGGTGATGTGGAAATTTGAAAACACATATAGCACAAACGTGTTTTATACATGAAATATTTCCAACAGTTGTGTCTGGGAAGATGGAAAGAGAGGGGGAGGGGGATAGATAGGATATAGATTACATTATATATGATATATGCATTTTATGTACATGTATATGTACATATGCACATATATAAGACATTTGTCTCATATGTCTCTTGGACACTTCACAGTCTTAAAATTAATAGGTCATGGTGATCACCAGAGTTGAGTCCAATGCATTCACTTTTATGAGCATATGATTCTATCTTACAATAAGGAGAAAAGTGTGCTTCTATGTGTAACTCTTTGAAGATAGCGAACTTGTGGTTTGTAGAACTTAATAGATTGCTTTTTAAAAATAAAATAAAAAGTATAAGTCTATGCTGGTGGCTCATACCTGTAATTCTAGCTACTCAAGAGGCTAAGATCTAAGTATTATGATTCAAGGCGAGCCTGGGTAGAAAAGCTCATGGGAATCTTACCTCCAGTTAACTAGCAAAACAGCCAGAAGGAGAGATGGGACTCAAGTGGTACAGTGACTGTCGTTAATGGAAAATTTAAGAGAAAGTGGGATTCTCCAATACTGACACAAAATATGAACGTTTCCGACTTCTGAGCTCATTTGAACTAAAGCTAGTATTATTTGATGTCTCCCCCAATGTCCTCCGGTGAGAGGATGTTAGGTTACAAAGTTTAAAAGTTCATATTTTATCCTCATAGTCTTTCTTCCAATTTTGCCTTTAGTTTGTGCACAGATAGACACCAAACCAGCATAGTACAGCTTTTTCTTGAAAAACAATGTTTCTCAGACTTCTATATATAACAATAATAAGATTAACAGCAAAACATAAGTATTGTTTCTCAGAAATACATCTGGCTTACTAAAACCTGTCTATAAAATTATAGAACTAAGCATTTTAAAGCACCCAAGAATATTTATGAGCATAAATAAAATCTTAATTTCATTTTTATTATACAACCATTTTAGTAATTCATTTTATGAGCATACTGATTTCCAATTACAATGCACAGAATATATAGGTGTTTTCATGTGTACCTATGGTAGAAGTCAAAATGAAGCTATTTGTCTGTCTTAATTTGCTATCTGAAAAATTTTCCTAAACTAAAAAAACTTGCACTCAAAGCTGGAAACTAGTGGCTCACACCTTTAATCCTAGCTACTCAGGAGTCTGACATCTGAGAATGTAGGTTCAAATCTAGCACATGTAGATAAATGCATGAGATTCTTATCACCAAATTAACCACCACAAAGCTGAAAACAGAAGTGTGACTCAAGTGGCAGAACACCAGCCCTAAGGTTAAGTGCTATTACCAGAAAAGAAAACAATCACATTCAGTTCTCTATGTTATTTTTCTGAATATTTACACTTATTTGGAGTGATCTTCTTGGGTAAGGCAGTACTAGGTTCATTGTCACATCAAAGTTCTATTTCACATGTGAAGTGGTTGTGGTACATCATCCCCACAATGGCATTCTGTCACTTGAAATTCACTGTATTCCAAATACATTAGAACTGTTTCTGCTCTAAATCTCAAACTCTTCCAGTTAACCTCCCACTGCACCCCATTTCCTTCTATTCTTAGATCACATGGCCTCAAACATAATTAAATCAGTTCTGTTTATTTCCTTTCTGCTTTCTCCAATTTAAATGTTAATTATTCCTATTATTAAATCCCGGGGGTCTTATTCTGAGCTATGTTTATAGCATGCACTCAGTCATAATATGTAGTATTCATGTAATGTTTACCACTTCCAAGACACTAGGGAACTTCTATATGGATCATTTATATCCAATTTCAAAATACCTCAATAAGAAGATGTTGCAAAGTTTATACTTTACAAATAAAAACATGCCTGGTGTTAGTGGCTTATGTCTGTAATCCTAGCTACAGAGGAGGCTGAGATTTGAAGTCTGCTATTCAAAGCCAGCCTGGGCAAGAAACTCTGAGAGACTCTTGTCTCCAAGCAGCCACAAAAAAATGGAAACAGTTTTGATTGTTTGCTTAAAAGATATTACTTGAAGGGCCAGGAGTTTGGCCTAGTGGTAGAGTGCTTGCCTAGCAAGTATGAAGACCCAGGTTCAATTCCTCAGTACCACATACATAGAAAAAAAGCCAGAAGTGGTGCTGAGGCTCAAGGGGTAGAGTTCTAGCCTTGAGAAAGCCCAAGGACAGTGCTCAGGTCTTGAGTCCAAGCCCCAACTGGCAAAAAAAAAAAAAAAAAAAAAAAAAGATTTTACTTGAAACAAGTTCTTAATGTTTCTGGGTTTGAAACCTGTTTTTTATTAAAGAATTTATTAACATTGATTTTTACATTATATTTCAAATGATTTATTTAACAAACAAGTATTCAAGAAGAGTATGTCTATATACAATCGCTGGCATTTAGATTTTAGAACATCATTAAAATTAGGCTGAGGGTTTGTATGTCATATACACATCTTAATCTATATAATAAAACATTATGTATATAGAGTCATAAACTTTTATATCTATGTAGTTGTGTTTATATTTCCAATACCACGTCCATAGCATTGGGTACACAAAAATTGAGTCCTTGCTCTTGTACTGTTTGGATCTAATAGTTGCATAAAAAGGATATCATGTGTCTTTTGTTCCTTTGGTCTTGACTTGTCTCACTCAACATGATTCGCTCTAGATTCATCCACTTCCATGCAAATGCCATTATTTTATCTTGTCTGTTGGCTATGTAGAATTCCATTGTGTATGTGTGTGTGTGTGTGTGTGTGTGTATATATATATATGTGTATATATATATATAGTATCCATTCATCTGTAGTAGGGCATCTGGATTGTGAAACATATTTTTTTTTGCCAGTCCTGGGCTTGAGCTCAGGGTTTGAGCACTGTCCTTGGACTTTCTCAAGGCTAGAGATCTACCACCTGAGCCTCAGCACCACTTCCGGCTTTTTTTTTCTATGTATGTGGTACCAAGGAATCGAACCCGGGTCTTCGTGCATGCTAGGCAAGCACTTTAACCACTAGGCCAAACTCCCAGCCCAGTGAAACATATTTTTTAACTAAACAGTAAAGCAAGTCAGAAGTAAAATGCTGACCTTGAAGAAAAGAGCTAAGAAACAGTGCCCAGGCCCTGAATTCAAGACCAAGTAGTGGCAATAAAAAAAATTTAAAAAGAATATTTCAAATATTTATTTTATAAGTATATACAATTGTCTATAAAACCACTGGTTTCTACATTTATGTTTTCATCACAGAATTAAGTGTATAATACCAGCAATTTAAATTTTTCCTAGAACATTTTGATAACTACTTAAACTTAGAATTTTAAACATTAAGTATTATTTTCTTTAATAAGTAAATATATTTGATAAGAGAATTAACTAGGGTTTTCTTGTTCACATTTATAAGCATGAACTGTTTATTGATCTATACCAGTATTTTAAATTAAAATGACATATTAGCGAGTGTTTTATTTAGGCACTGACAGTGCATAATTTCAAATATTTCCAATAAGCATTTGATATGGTATAAATGATCACATCTATAGAATAATACCATCACCGAAAGTCACCAAACTAATGGCAAAAATGAAGACACGGCATTATTTCTACTTCCTTCTTGGGTAATATTCATTCCTCTCTTCTCCCTGAACAATAGAAAGAAAATTACTACCAATGAAATAAATCTCAAAATCAGAAATTGGAAATAAACCCACAGGTTCAGACAATGATGCAAAATCATTTTACCAAGAAGATCCTTATCCTCCCAAAAGGAAGGAAAATGAGAGACTCGCTCAGTACACCTAAGACAAGCAGTAAACGTCCTGCTCCACTGATTCTGACAACCTGAAGTGTGGCTCTGAAATGCCAACCTAAAGGCTTCAAGACATGGAGGGTTCAGAAAATATGGCAGCTGAAACACACTTCAATGAAAACCCAAGGGACATGTCTCTCTTCACTTCATGCAAGTTAAAGCCACTCTTGTGGAATAAACAAACTACAATAAACAGGACTTTGCTACAGCTATGAAAACTTGTGAATACCTGAGATAAAGTGTGTACTGAGGCAGCGAACGTGTCTAGAATGTTTCAAACAACAGAGAAGGAAAATCACAGCACGCATGGATCACTCAGGAGCCTGGCTTTCTACACCTCTGTGTAGTGTCATGCTCACTACACTTCAGTGGTAAACTCCATTCTCATCGGAAAGAGGAAGAAACCAGGACCTGGAAGTTTCCTTGTTTAACAGTAGTCAGAGTGAATTGTGGGATGGGTTAAACTAAGTTTTCTGCATAGAACTGAAGGTTTTTTCCCTCTCCAGAACTCTACCTTGTCTTGAGAAAGGAGGTAGGGGGAAGTCAGGAGGAAAAATCTAGGAGAAAAGGAGGGGAGCGGTGACACTGCTCAAAAATAAACATATTCATTATCTGACTGACATAACTATGACACTTCTGTACATCACCTTTACAGTAAAAATAAAATAAATACAAAAACAATGAAATGAAAAAACAGTAACAACAGCAGCAACAAGAACAAAACCCATAGCTATTCATGAGACTGCGATCTGGGGATTGTCATTTTAAACCAGCCATAGCAAGAAATTCTGTACAATCCTATCTCCAATTAATAATCATCACCACCACCAAAAACAAAAAACAGCTAGAAATGGAGGAGTGAGTCACGTAATATAGCACCAGTATTGTGTGAAAAAGCTAACGGACAGAGCCTAGGCCCTGAGTAAAGCACCAGTCCTTGAGTTCCAGCCCCAGTACTGGCACACAATCAAACCAAAAACGTACAGAACGCTTGAAGTGGCCAGTTAGAGCGAGGAATTGGGCTGTGATAATGGTTAGTTAAGAATCTAAAGTATCCAAAGATACTCGAGTTGACTAAGGTAAGGGATAAGCTAAAGTGAGAATAATAAGTTCTAGTTCAGTTCGTTTAATGACCAGAAAACTAGACATTTTTGTGAAGAGTAAGAAAGGGAAGGATGAAAACAAGTGAAAAATAAGAGGAGGAGAGCTGGGAGAAAAGGAAAGGAAGAGAAAGAAAGATGCGAGTAGGACTCAAAGTTGGAGAGAATTATTCTGAGGCTTACTGTGCTCAATAGGGACACAATTAGAATTTCTTCATCATTAGAAATACCTAACTAAACATGACAAAAAGCCAGGAAGCCTCTCGCATTTTTTTGCTTCTTTGTCAAGCATTTTTTATTTTGCCTATATATTATAGCAGAAGGTTGTGTTTGATTTCTTTATAATGTGCCCATGACTATTAGGTGTGTTTCTTAATTGATGTATAGTATGGTGTTGTTCATAAAGAGATCCCAGGGAAAATAAAAATAAAAACATATGTTTGTGAGTAAGAGTGTGTTACTTGGGAACAGGAAAAGGAAGGCCTAAAAGAAGTTACAGAAGAGGTTTCTAGAATCTTATTCCCCACCCGAAAAGAAATCTGTAATTCACGGATAAAACAGAATCTGAATTTTACATCAGTACTATAAAGATTCTTATTGAGTGTAAGTTTTTAAAAATATTATTGCGTTATAAAAGTTAATGGAACATTTTTCTTTCCCTTAAAAATAAACCCAAATGCCACAGACATTTCCCAAAAATTCCATCTGTCTGCCGGGTCTCCTTGGGTCTCCAGTGCTATTTTATTTTTCTTCCATTCCTACATTTAAGGTGCACTCTTTGATATGTAATACCACTTAAAAGACCTTAATAGAATTAAGATTTTTCCAGTGGACTAAAAAGTTTATTTTCACATAATTGAGGTACACATTGTAAGACTGGTGTTTTAATTGGAAAACTTTTCATTACTAGTTCAAAACTGTCTTCTCAATGAAAGAACAGACTACTGAATGAAACAAGACTTTAGGCCAACTGTTTAACAAGTATACTAGTGTATGCATGAATGTGAAATTTTGGAAAAGTTAGGCATAGGGGGAAATCATTTCTAATTTATAATAAATTCCAAGAGTATTTCTAGTAAAAATATTTTTACATCCTACCACACCCCATGTATTGCATTTTTTCCTCCTATGTTTTCTTTTCCACTGAAGCAGTCATAACCTAAGTACATTGCTTTCTAAATACAGACTGTCTATCCATCCATCTGTCCACCCACACCTCTATCCATCCACTCATTCTGTCATTCATTCAGTTCAACTAAAAGAACATTCATTTTGTGCACACCAGATGCTCAGTTTCATATAAGGACTAGGGAATAGAAATGAATGGAATAGTCCTCTCAAAGGAATTTCCAGAACAGATGAAAAGGTAATCGTGTAACTGTCATGGAGTAACACACAAAGTATGGGAACAAAACACTGTGGAAAGCAGCAATTGCTCTGTTCACCTTATTTCCACACAGGTGTTAATACTTGTAAGTACTGATGCAGTTGAGCAAATATTCTCTCCATGTTTTCTTTGTTCTAGGTCTCCTCAAAGGGGCTGGCCTTTCTGTCCTACACTCTATGGGATTAGTCACTGCACATTTCCTGCTCACAAATCTTCCTGAGGTGCTACCTGCATGGTATGTATCTTGTCCCCACAGCACTTCCTTGGGACCGAAATCACTTGAATGTCGGAACTAGTTCTCTGATTTTCAGAGCCAGTGCTCACCATATACTGTGATGTGTGATGGAATTTGGAAAGGAAGGAAAGGCAGAGAGCCTGGCCATTCCCCATTAAGTATTTCCAACCAACCGCAGATTCAGAATACCAGAAAAGACACTCTATCTGTACTGAATAGTGTAGTCTTTTTTTGGGGGGGAGGGGGATCAATATACTCTACTATACAATAGCTATTTACACAGAATTTACAGATATTATGAAAGAATCCAGGAGGGTATCTGTAAGTTCTTTGCAAACACTGTGGAATTTGAGCATCTGTGGATTTTAGTGTCTAGGCAGGAACTTGACTCAAACTCCAGTAGACACTGAAGGACAACTTTATTTGCAAATTTACTCTGCTCTGTCCTACCATGTACATATAACCCTGTAATTGCTCCACTAGCTACCACTAGCTCCTCTGTTAAGGTAAAAATTCAAAATATTCTATCTGTGTCTGTCTGTGTCTCTCTGGGTGTCTCTGTGTTGCTGTCTCTGTCTTTGTCTCTATCTCTGTCTCTCAGTGTCTGCCTCTCCCCACCCCCTCTCTCTCTTGCTGTCGCTCTCTTATGCTCTTGATTCCAGTCCTGAAGAGGAACTTAAAGCCTTACACTCCCACTAGGGTTTTTTTCACTCTACCATTTGGGCCACAGCTTCACTTCTGCATTCTTGCTTATTAATTGGAGATAGGTGTCTAATAGACTTTCTTGTCTAGACTGGCTATGAACCTCAGTTGTCATGTCTCAGTCTTCTTAATAGCTAGGATAATGAGCATGAGCCAGCAGTATCCAGCTAATGTTTTTTTTCTTTTAGATAGAATTTTTCCCCAAGAGGGCAAACCACTCATTTATTCTCCTGGCATTGGAAAACAGTTAACAATCAAGATGGCTAAGCCAGTTTTGAACATATTCTGGAATTTCTAGTTTCCTCTCCTTGGTTTTTATATAGCTATATAAATGTGGATCTAACCTGCAAGTCATCTTGAAACACACACTTGAAGATATATTTGCAATATTTTGATTTTTTCATTTCACTTGGCTGGGCAGTTGTTTAAATTATCAAATAACCAGACTGTACTTATTTATATTGGCTATTTCAAAATGGAGATCCATGAGTCATTATTTTTAGATACTTTAGTCAGATAGTTCAAAGAAAAAAAATGACTAGGGCCAATTATTCAAATAACAATTACTAATTAGATGATCTAATAAAGATTAGATTACTTTTCATTTTTATTTATTCAGATTAGATTTTAAGAAAGGATGCAAGAAAAGGAAACTGGGTTCAACCTTATGTAAGTGCACTTTAACTTTGATCTAACCATTAGCAATCTGTATATAATTTCCAAGGAATGGAAAATAGTATAATGTTATAATAAAGTCATTAAGTATTTAAATCATGAATAAAAATACATAAGAGAATAGAAAGAGGGTTTTTAATAGCAGACTGTCCATTTTAAATATACTTGGATATGTCACTCAACACAGTATTTCTTCAATAACCAAGCTTTTGCCATTTCATTTCTATTTGCCACCTGGTGAATAAAAAGTCTGAAGTTGATGTTGTTTGTGACCTTCGACTCAAAGTGTCATTCCTTACCCCTATTCTGTATTGGTGGTCGGGGGCTTATGCCAAGAACTTGTCATCGGATGGAATTTTCTTCTCAAAGGACATGTTTTCGCTAAACTACACCATCTGAAATGACTACACTTGAAGTAACTGATTGAATTGATTGATTTTCTACACCTATAACTTTCTTCTTCAAAGAAGCATTCTAGTCTATTTCTGTGTCTCCACTTACTTTTCCAAATACAGATAAACAAACAAGACAAAAAGTTAAGAACCAAAAAAAAAAAAAAAACCAGCAGTGAGTAAGAAGCCTCTATTTCCTGAAGTGATTTCAATAAATTGAACAAATGCAGCTGTGGTACTCACTAAACACTATCTTGAAAACGAAGTAAACAACTTGTTCATAGGGACCAGAGGGAAAGACTCTGAAAAAGGAAGGAAAGGGGTGACACTGTCCAAAAAAATTTACTCTTTACCTGACTTACATAACTGTAACTCCTCTGTATATCAGCTTTATTAGCTTCTTAAAAGTTAAAAACCAATAAAAATAAAAGAATCAGTCAAGAACTGCAAAAAATGATGTTTATATATATTTGTCATTTTTAATATATTTTTTATTGTAATTAATAAAAGGGTTACATGATATTTGCCAGATAGAAGGTGCATTAATTCACATACATTGATACCATTTCACATGTCTTGGTACCCATTACCCTCCCCCCACCCCCGTCTTGGTTTCCCCCCCTTCCCTATTATATTTGTCATTTTTATAGTGACTTACAGTGAGGGGCCTGGTGGTAGAGTGCTTGACTAGCATGTATGAAGACCCAGGTTCTATTCCTAGGTATCACATACATAGAAAAAGCTAGAAGTGATGCCATGGCTCAAGTGGTAGAGCTCTAGCCTTGAGAAAGCACAAGGACAGTGTTCAGGCCCTGAGTTCAAATCCAGGACTGGCAAAATAAAAAGAAAGGAAGGAAGGAGGGAAGCAAGGAAGGAAGGAAGCAAGGAAAGAAGGAATAAATTATGAGGATATTAAGTAAATGCATTAGGTTTCCTTGAGCTGCAGGAACTCTTTAGTGAATCTGCAATTCCAGCTTCAAATACTGAGAATGCTCACTGAATATGCACCATTAACTGTCTTCACTGGAGGTTCTGATTCAATTCACCTAAGGCAATGTGTATATACATGTGACTCTTGTTGGGGAGGGGAGTAGCCAGAACTAGGGCTTGAACTCAGGGCCTGAGTGCTATTTCTTCGATTGTTTGCTCAAGATTGGTGCTTTATGACTTGAACCACACCCCTCTTCTGGCTTTTTGGTAGTTATTTGAAGATAAGAATCTCATGGATATTTCTGTCTGGGCTGACATTGAACTGTGGTCCTCAGAACTTAGGCACCTGAATGGCTAGAAGTATAAACAAGAGTCACAGGCACCTGACTTACACGAGACTGTTAAGCAAGCTTCTAAGATTACATGATGGGTGAACCTCAGTAAAAGTAGGCCATCGTGTGTGTGCTCATGTGCGTGCATGAGCACGCACACACACACACACACACACACACACCATGTGTGTGTGCTTAAGGAAATGGTTCTCTTTTTCTATTATCAAAGAGTCTACAATCCAAAAACATTTGGAAACTTAGCCTTTGCATCAAAGTTACGAGGCAGGGACTTCGACTGTCTGTGCCACTCAGGTCTCAGCTTCCTTTGCTGTCACCTCCCATGTATGCACAGCTGGGCATGTGAGCAGGACCAGAGCACTGCGCCAACACAGGCACCACCACACGTCGTTGGTAAGTTTGCACACTGGAAGTTGTGCTCTGACCCTGCCAACAAGCTAATATCCCTGAGCTGCCTGATAGGAATCAGTACACAACAAAACTGGGGCACTCAGAGGTAAAATTGAGTCTTAAACCTCATCAGCTATGTTGGTAGATTGACCGAGTAAAACCACCATATAGTCTTTATCTGAGTGTTTTTATATAAACACTTAAGTATTTTTCTATTCTTTTTTTTAAATCTTTTGAAATACATCACAAAGTACAGACCTGAGGGTAAAATGAATGAGTGGCCGTGCACCCACTGTACAATTTATAGTTCTCCAGACTTAGATCACTAAAAAAAAGAAAGAACAAAGAAAAAAGCCAGGTGCTGGTGGCTCACTCCTGTAATTGTAGCTACTCAGGAGGCTGAGATCTGAGAAATGAGGTTCAAAGCCAGCCAGGGCATAAAAGTACGCAAGACTCTTATCTCAAATTAACTACTAGAAAACCGGAAGTGGCGCTGTGACTCAAGTGGCCGAGCACTAGCCATGAGCTGAAGAGCTCAGGGATAATACCCAGGCCCAGAGTTCAAGGCCAATGTCAAACTGAAAAAAAAATAAGAAAGACACACAGACAGACAGATAGACAGACTAAAAATCACCCCCTCTACTCCATTCATACTGAACATTCACAGATATTTATAACATACACATGCTGGACTAAGCAATCTACAAGTACTGGTCTCCCTGTCTTTGAATACCAGATAGTCTGTCTGATACTATATAAATGTACCTTGCATTGACATTTGGCTATGTAGCCCTTGAATTCATGATCTTCCTACTACAACCTTCCAAATGCTGGGATTGCAAGCATGCACTACTACACTCGGTTACACATTTTATTTTTGCTTAACATTTTGAGTATATACCCACATGGATTCAAATATTCCTAATTCATCCCTTTCCACAACTGATGGTATTTTACTATATCACAATTCCCATTATTTCCTTGCTTTTTCTTTTTTTGAACTTTTTCTCTAATACTGGTAAGGTTGTAATGTGTATTCTAAGTACATTTCAGTGTTGAAGAAATAATCGCCCATGGTGGTCACCCTGGTCTCAGGGCACACAAGATCCTGTGTTCTCCTCTTCCAGCATTGTCAAGAGCCCAACCTCATCCAACAGAGTAACATGGCCCCTGGCATGGTGCTTTGATCCACAATGAGTCTGTTATCAATACTCATTCAATTAAATTACCACAGGTTTCTCAGCATGGTATTTTTAGTGTACCTGTCTCAACTCTTTTTCTTTTCCTTTCCTTTCCTTTCCTTCCTCTTTCCCTTCCTCCCTCTCCCTCTCTCTGTCCCTTCCTTCCTTTCATTCTTCCATAGCTGTACTGGGGCTTGAACTCAGGGCCTCATTTTCTCATTTGGCTCTTTTGCTGGCATTCTATAACTTAAGCCAAACACCCACTTCTGGCATTTCTTTAATTTTTTGGGTAGTGGTTAACTGGAGATTAAGAATCTCAAAGACTTTCCATCCTGGGCTGAATTTAAACTGTGGTCTTCATATCTCAGCTTCCTGAGTAGCCAGGATTCTAAGCATGAGCCACCTGCACCTCGTTAACTGGTGCTTTCTAAAGAGGATAGTGTACCTGGGCTAAATACTGGTCACAGTCACTAGTAACCCCTCACAGTGTGTTAGTCTCAATCACAGAGAACTCTATCCCAGCTAGAAAGTTTAAGCTCAAGGAAGCCTGGGCTGACAGATTTCAGATTACACAGATTATAGTATTTCACTTTGTTATCTGATATATTGGATAAATGTGTATTTGGTTATTTGAAATTGGATAGGAAAGGGGGGAAAACAAGATGAGGGGTGGGGTGGGGGGGAGGGAAATGGGGACCAAGACATGAGAAAGGGTATCAATGTATGTGAAGTAATGCACCTTCCATCTGGTGAATATAATGTAACCCTTCTATTAATTAAAATAAAAAATATATGAAAAAAAAGAAAATACCCTTTTGCTTTCACTGAAGAGCCTTTCTACAGAGACTGCCATCAACTATGTATACCAATAGATAGGTACATGCATTTTCCCTAAACAATCATAGTTACGCAGACATAAGACATCGGTATACAAGCTGTTCCACTTGTGGAAACTGTCATATTTAGTGAGGAAAGTAAACATTTTTAAGCTTTGACTATTTTTATTTTTTGGAGATACATAGATTTACAAAGTTTATTCTTAAAATACATCCACCATTTGTTGCTACACTATTCTTTACAAGCCTTATTGATTTTTTTTTCAAATGAAGGGGTGTTTTCACACATTTTGACTATGTGTACATATGCATAAAAGCATATGTAAAAGACACTGTTCTCAACATT
Source organism: Megascapheus bottae (assembly GCF_031878675.1). Taxonomy (NCBI): domain Eukaryota; kingdom Metazoa; phylum Chordata; class Mammalia; order Rodentia; family Geomyidae; genus Megascapheus; species Megascapheus bottae. Next base: position 69,675,040 of record NC_143516.1, read on the forward strand.
GAAGGAGAGATAGGGTGATAGATGGAATACTGCTGTTAGGAATGGAACTCTACAAACTAATTGAATCATTTTACATTACAGACTAACAATCAAAACAGGGTAAAAAGTCCACAGAGACTACACTACTAATATATCATGGCTATAATTAGATACAGGAATGTCCTCAATATACTTTCTTAAACCACTGTCAGCTTAGCCTTTTGAACCAGGCATATCCTGTACCTGGAAGAAATGGAAATCCCTACAGGAAAACCATAAGATACTTTCTATCCAGGCTTCTCTTTCAACAACAACAAACAAAAACAAAAACAAGGCAGGAGCCACTGGCTCATGCCTCTAATCCTAGATACTCGGGAGGCTGAGTTCTAAGGACCTCAGTTGAAGTCAGCCATATCAGATAAGTCCCTGTGAGACTCAAAAACCAGAAGTGGCTCTGTGGCTCAAAGTAGTAGAGCATGAGTCTTGAGTAAAAGTGTTCAGGGACAGAGGCCAGGCCCTGAGTTCAAGACCTATGACCAACAAAATAAAAAAGAGATGAAGAGGAGAGAGAGGAAAATGGGGGGGGGGAGAGGGACGGAACACAAACAGCTGCCTGTCGTGAGTAAAAAAGAAAAGCAAGCAAGTGCAAGGCCCTAAAATTAAGCTTCCGTTCCAGCCAAAATGATAGTACTAATTTAAGAAAATATGCACAGTGTCAGGTGTGGGTGGCTCACACCTATAATTCTATCTACTTAGGAGGTGGAGATATGAGTATCATGGTTCAAATGTAGACCTGGCAGGAAAGTCCATAAGACTCTTAGCTCCAATACTATAAAAAGCCTTAAAGAGAGCTGTGGCTCAAGTGGTAAAGTGCTAGCCCTGAGCAAAAGATGCTCAGAGACAACATCCCAGGCCTTGAGTTCAATGCCCAGGATTCTCACAAAAGAAAGAAAATATGTTTTTTTTTCTTTTTTATTGTATTTAATAAAAGGGTAAGAAAGAAAATATGTTTACTGAAGGAAGAAATGGAACCTATACAGACTGAGACCAAGAGCTCCAAAGCTCTTGAATACATCTACAATATGGCTGACAGTGACCAAACCAAAGGACTTGTTCTGTGAGGAAGCAGGCAGTCTAGACGCTGGAATCTGACCAAATGTGTACATCATATTCATACACTATTTAATGGCCAGCAGTATATTATTAACAATGATTATTTTCTACTTATTAAGTTTTCATTCTGATGACACATGGTCAGCCCTTAAGCAAGAATATCACTGATCTTGAAGCAGTCCGAGGTTCAGAGCTTCCTGGGAGTTAGGAAACAGGGAAACATGTATGGCCCACCTCACGTTGAGAACTCGTGTTCTATGTCTAATATTTAGTAGCAATAGCATCATTTGAAGATGCATATGGGAATTATATAGACAATCTTTTCCAAGAGCCTGATTCAAGGCATAGTCTCTATGATCAATTTGGCTCAAATAAAACTTTCCCTGGAAATCGCTTCATAAAGTATCTATGACTTGCCAAAAGAATGATGATGGTGGTGGTAAAAGCAGAGGCATAACAGAAAGGGAACAGAAAAGACAAAGCTATCGGTGATGGATGTGGTAAAAAGGCAAGTAGGACAGAAAGGAGAAAGGAAGATATATCATATGTCATTTCTGCCCACAGCCCTATTCCCAATGATGACATCCAACAAGCTTTCTTTTGTTGCTTCTAAGTAGCTTCCGGTCTTACATACATGCATATAGGAAGTATGTGTGCACATGTGCGCATGCATATATGTGTGTGTAAATGTGCACATGCATGCACATGGGTGAATTACTGATCTTCATTATCCAGATCCCGTATTTGCAAAATTATCTCATCAACATTAACTAGCAGCCCTCAAAACTGAGGCAGCATTTTCCCAAACATTTGTAAACACATAAACTAGAAAGTTGTGTCTCTTGTTCCCAGATGAACACTGGATGAGGCTGAAGGACTACTGAACTGCAGCAGCCCTTCCTAAGTACAAAATGTCTACAATGGGCCTGATGGGACAAACACAGATAATACAAGCTGCATCCAGACATACGTTATAGTGTGCTGAATGTTAAGAAATAACAGTATACTAAGTAAGAGCTCCTTAAAAAGAAGAACACACAAAGCAAACTTCTGCTTTCACTAGGCGATCAAAATGCTGGGAGCAAAGGCTTCCAGCACATATCTCTGCATTTCCAGTATAAGCCATGATGCAGTGTTCACTAACTCAGTGTTCTCTGCGAGTCTATCGGTTACAACTGAAATGAACCGTGCAAATCTACTGTATAGCCTTTGTCTTACTTTAGAAAAGTGAATATGTGTATATGTATTCTATATACAATGTCTTACTCTATACTTTGTCTGCTAATACTTCACTTTATTTCATTGTTATTTATTATTTGTGCCAGTACCAAGACTGGAACTCATAGCTTGAGTGCAGTTGCAAGGCTAGCAGTCTGTCCTTCTACCACTTTATCGAAAATGCCACTTCTGGTATTTTGGGTGGCTACATGGAGATAAGAGTCTCACAGGCTTTCTTTTCCAAGTCAGCTTTAGATTTCGAGCCTCAGATCTCAGCCTCCTAAGTAGACAGGATTATCACGATGTGCCACCATGAGCCTAATAATTCATTTTTGAAAGATGTCATGCATATCACCCTCGATGTCTTCAAAGGAGCAGTTTTCCTTCACATGATATTGCTATTGTTGATTTAACTCATTTCTAATGATAGTTGTACATAGTCTCTGAAGCTCATAAATGAAAGAACACTGCTTCAATAAACACTGCTGTGGTTGTATTATTGCAGACTTCACGTATCTGTGAATTAAACAAAATTATGGACCCTGGACCAAACATAAAATTGCCGTGGCTATCTTCAGAAGGCATTAAAATGTTAATGAACTGATTTGACATCAGTTTATTACAAAGGATGTACAAAGGTTGTACAAAGATCTACAAAGGATATAGATTTGCCTTGTGATTTGACATTGCTGTATTGCAGATCCTATCTCAAAATGTTTAACAAATACCAACTAATTAGACTTTCTTTGGAAGGTAGAGTCAGAGTTGAATGATCTCATGGTCTCTTTATATACAGATGGCCAGGGTAAGTGCTTTGTGTTTGTGGACAAATTTGCCCATGATGAGAGCCCGCCTCTTTCAGTGTTCTTTATCTGTTAGTGCTGACTAACCCTCTTCTGTAAGACACAAAGCATTAATTAAGTGCTAAGAGAAAGTGGGCTCTTTCTTTCCATACGATCACCTCCCTCAAGTACTTGTTTGGTCAGTAGCCCAGAATGAATAATACTCAACACTTGATGACAGAAAGAATGATACAGCCTTTCAGGGGAGGAATAGGGCACATAGAATTGCCAATAAAAATTAAATAGAAGCCAGGTGCTGGTGGTTCACACCTGTAATCCTAGCTACTCGGGAGGCCAAAATCTGGTGCTTGCTGTTCGAAGCCATCCCAGGTTAACTTAAAAAAAATCATAAAACTCTTATTGCCAATTAACTATCCAAAAACCAGAAGTGGAGCTGTTGTTCAAGTGATAGAGTATCATGTTTGAGTGAAAAATCTAAATGAGGGTGTTAAACCCTGATTTCAAAGGCCAATACCAGCACAATTAATTAATTCTGCACTTCAACTTTTTCTGAGATTAGTGAGAAATGTATTAAGAACCATATACTACATGAGCCAGGCAAAAGTGGTTACTCTCTGAGCCATGATTTTAGATAACCATCCAAACCCTTTCTCCAAGTATTCATTAGTAGAACCACTGCATTTTAATGATAACTACAAGAGTTTATTTGATACAGACAAAGAAGTATTCGGACCATGAAAATCAAATTCAAGTTCATTTTAAGCATTCATGACAAAATCTTGTGTTTGTTTGTACACCTGATGTTTATCCTCTCTGCTCATGGGTAGAGAGATGAATTTCAGGAGATAGGATTTTGTCTGGATGTTCTAGATCTCAGGCTATTCAGACATAAAAAGGAGTTAGATATGTTTGCCATGGCAGGTTTGGACAGATGAAGAATGACAGATGGGATGACGGGGACTGAGATGCATTCAATTCAATGTGACATGTTGAGTTGAAACCCCTAAAACAAGAACCATACAGGCTCATGCTTACATTCCTACATACTCAGGAGGCTGGCATCAAACAACTACATTTCAAAGCCAGCCTGGGCTAGAAAGTCAGTTGGATTCTTATCTCTAATTAACCAGCAAAAAACCAGCGGGGAGGTATGCCTCCCATTGTAGAGAACAAGCCAGGCTGAAATGGAAAAACTCAAGAGACAGAACCCAGGCCCTCAGTTCAAGCCCCAGTACTTGCACTAAATTTAAATAAATGAAATGAATTAATGTAATAAGCATCAATATTTGTTGGCTACTAGTCATTTCTTAAAGAGGTAATCTTTTTCTGCTGTTATACAGAGTGAAAATATATTAAATACTTGTGGATAAAATATCCTCCGTAGAGTTAACAAACCACAGCACTTAAAATGCATGTCAGTTTTCACATTAAAAACAAAAACACAGGATGCCTTCAAGAGGAATAAGTTTGGGGCAAGACATAGACTCATAAGTATGGTGCTTTCTAGAAAGGCAGTGGCAGGCCTCCTCACCAGTGCTAAATCCAACCATCAGTGTGTGATCTGAGCAAGTGGTTATTAACATTTTTATAGAATGTTTTCTCTTATAGAATGGACAATGTTGAAATAGGTCCCAAAAGCCCTTCAAACTGGACAGATCTTCAGCTTAAGGGTGTCACAGCAGGAGGTTCAGAGGTGTTTTCACATTTGAACTTGAAAAATGTGCTTTAACTTAAGCATTCAGAAATAGAAAAAAAGATGATAAGGTATTTCCTGATTTGGAGGGGGAAAAATACTGTTTCAGGTTAAAGAACTTGAACATACAACAGTCTGTATAGTAATTTTGGTAGCAAAAATAATGTGGTTGTGAATGATGGTATTTAATTAATTCACTTATTTATCTATTGAGCATCCCTTTTTGTTTACATATACCTGTTCTTTGAAGTATTTATTTCCTTTAAGAGGTTAAAAAACATTCAACAATGAGATACAAATCTAAATGGTTGTTGTTTTGCACCAATTGTGATTATATAAGGAATTTCTGAACATGTCTGGAGCCTGGCACTGGTGAGTCACCTGTAGTCCTAACTAATCAAGAAGGAGACACCTGACATCCTACTTGGAAGCCAGCCATTGCAGAAAAATCTGCGAGACACTTACTTCTAACGAATCAGCAAAAAAAAAAAAAAACCCACAGAAGTGGAGTTGTTATTTGAGAGGCAGGGCACCAGCCTTGAACAGAAAACTCGAAGCAAAGAGCGCTGAGGCACAGAGTTCAAACTCTAGTTTGACACACAATACACACACACACACACACACACACACACACACACACACACACACAGACATAGCTTGTCTCATAATTTCCACACTTACAGCATGGTCCACTTTAGAAGGGTTTCAATTTGACCAAGGCCATACATGTTGCATGTATAGGACTTCTACGACATTTGTATTCCCTTTAATTTAGCTACACAGCCATTATGATATGATGGTTCATCTGGTTTTTCAAATTTTCCTGCACACCACTGTTAAGAGAAATTCACAAACACTAAGTCTTCTACATGATAATATAAGAACTCTATCTGATATTTGGATTTTTTTATTTTTGCCAGTCCTAGGGCTTGAACTCAGGGCTTAAGTGCTGTCTTTGAACTCTCCTCAAGGCTAGCTCACTACTACTTGAGCCACAGCAGCACTTCCAGCTTTTCTATGTATGTGGTACCAAAGAATTGAACCCGGGTTCTTGCTAGGCAAGAACCCTACAAGTAGGCCAAACTCCTGGCCCCATATTTGGATTTTTTAAACATGGTGTTTTGGGGTTTTTTCTAAAATAGTTCCATCTAAAGGAAAAAATCATTTCAAATTCATTTCTCAACCATCAAAGAGTAATGAATTTGTGAATTGGGAAGGTTGATCTTTCAAAAACCAGTCGCTAAATATCTGATTATTTCTGTATTTCAGAAAAATAGGTAGCTATTTATAAAGCTTACAGAACTCTAAGAAAGCCTACCCCTGTGTTTTCTAAATTTGAACCTAATTTGAACCTAACTTTGCATGTGTCCCCTGGGCAGGTGGGAAGCATTGAAACGTAATAATATATGTACTGGTGTCTCACACCTATAATCCTAGCTATTCTGGAAGCTGAAATCATGAGGATGAAGGTTTGAGGCCAGTTTTGGCCAAAAAAAAAATCTGTGAGGAAATAAATAACTAGGACAAAAGCATAGTAGAAGTATGGTCAAGTAGTCAAGCATGCTAGTCAAGTAAGCAACCTGAGTGAACATAAGACAACTCCTGAGTTCAGACTCTAATAACATCAAAATGAAAACCAGAGGAAGAGGAAGACGAGGAGGAGGAGGAAAAAGAAGAGAGGAAGAAATACAGCCAATAATTGATTGTTATGAACAAATCCCTTAAATATTCTATCATGTGCTTTGGGAATATATATTAAGACTATAATGTAGAAACAGAGTTTAAGCCAATGAAAAAGAACAAAACCTGTTTTAGCTGTTATTTTGGAGTAAAAAAAAGAATATCCATGGTTGGATGCAGTGTCTCAGGCCTGTAATTCTAGTTACTTAGGAGGTTGAGATCCGAGGATCATGAAGCCATCCTGGGCACTAAAGACCTGGAGACTCTTATCTCCAATGAATCACTAGAAAAGGGGAAGTTGGGCTGTGGATCAAGGCGTAGGGAAATAGCCTTGAGCTAAAGAGCTCAGGGAGAGCGCCCAGGCCCAGAGTTCAAGCCCTATGACCCACCAAAAAAAAATCTATGATCAGGCCAAGCATTTGGCCTAGTGGTAGAGTGCTCGCATAACATGCACCAAAGACATACATGGGTAGCCTTGGCTAGCTACCACATACACAGAAAAAGCCAAAAGTGGTGTTGTGGTTAAATGGTAGAATGCTAGCTAGCTTTGAGAAAGCTCAAGGACAGCATCCAGGCCCTGAGTTCAAGCATGAGTTCTTTCTTTCTTTTTGCCAGTCCTGGGGCTTGAATTCAGGGCCTGAGCACTGTCCTTTGGCTTTCCTCAAGGCTAGTGCTCTACCACTTGAACCACAGCACCACTTCTGACTTTTTCTATGTATGTAGTATCTAGGAATCAAACCTGGGTCTTCATGAATGCTAGGCAAGCACTCTACCACTGAGCCAAATGCCCTGTCCCAGGAAATATATTTTCAATGTGTTCCGAAGACACCGTATATACCAGATACTCATGTGCTGAATGAGTTAACAGAAGATTAGAAATCAATTCCTTAGGGGAAAAATGGGGGGAGGGGATATGGGACTAGTTGGGTGTTGGTGCTTCATACCTATAATCCTAGTTACTCAGTAGGCTAAGCTGTCAGGATTACAGTTCAAACCAGCCTGGGCAGGAAAACCCAGTAGACTCTTGTCTCCAGTTAACAACCAAAAAGTCAGAAGGGAAGCTGTGGCTCAAACGGCAGAATGCTAATATTCTTGGGCAAAATAGCTAATGGATAGTGCTCAAACTCCAAAACTTGCACAAAAAGAAAAAAATCAAATATTAAACATAATAGAAGCTTAAACTGTATGCTGAAAATCAGAATTTCCTTTGGTTGAACTAAACTCTTAGGTTATTGTTCTTAAGCCATTTCCGGGAGAGGGTCTCAGCCCCATACACATTATTATGAAGTGGCATCTTTCTTTTCTATTTTAAAAATATTTTGGAGTAAATTAAACATACTCAGAATGTTTTATTAACTTAAACACTGAGTTTAACCAGTTTAATTACTACTGTTTAGAAATTACTATGATCAATGGGAACTCCTGTGTTTGATTTCTGTGTGGGAATGCCCTGCATTGAACACTCAATCACCTTCACAAGCAGCTGAATACCCAACTTTGGAATCTCCCAAAGGGTCAAGATAACTGGCAATTACTGGTCGGTACATCCTTTCTATAGCAGCAGTCACTAATCACCACTGGACAAAAGCCAGACACTGCTTTGATTCAGTCAGTTCTTAGACATGTTTGGGGGATATATTTGTGATGGAGTAAAAAATAAATTAATACCACTCAATTTAAAAGAAAATCTTTAAGGCAAATGACTATGTCTTGTTTATAATTTACTCCTATAATTCCTTGCCCATAGTCTTGTACATACCGTGAATTCATATTATTGTGGTTCTTTGTGGTTTTTACGAATCAGAATGCTGAGATGTATATCCAATGACTTGAAACAGGACAATTTAAAATCTCATTCTAGTTCACTTCTTCCCAATGCATTTGGGTCTGGGAGATGTAAGGCTCCTAAATGTCTTCCCTCTACTGTCTTAAATATAGTGTATATAGCTGTTAATGTATATGTCTAGGTTACAGATGTGAGCCATTGATGCCCAACCCTGATCCTTGTTGTCTATAGTACTAAGCCACTACTTACTTCATAATTGACAACTTTGTGAATCTCTTGGGACACTTGGTTTCTATAACCACCGCACCACCGTTTTTTGTTGTTGTTTTTTTTTTAAAAAAAAAAAAAAGAAAAGTATTTTATTTTATTTTATTTTTGCCAGTCCTGAGGCTTGGACTCGGGACCTGAGTGCTGTCCTTAGGCTTTCCTCAAGGCTGGCACTCTACCACCTGAGCCACAGTACCATTTCTAGCTTTTTCTGTGTATAAGGTACCAAGGAATTGAACCCAGGTCTTGGTGCATGCTAGGCAAACACTCTACAACTAGGCCATGCTCCCAGCTCCTTTGAGGATCTAGTGATTCTTTTTGTCTCACTTTGTACTTCGTTAAACCCTTGTATCTTGTACTCATCTTTGAGAGGCTAGTATGCTTCAGGTTACCATGTTTCTCCTGCTTTGTTTACTCTTTGCTGCTTCCTGTACCATCCTCCTCAAGCAGATTACCCTCTACAACGAAAACCACATTTTTACCTCTCATATTTTCCTCAACCTTCTGTTTCATCTGCATGCCTGGTCTCAATAAAATGGTTTGCCATCTGGAACTATCCAAGAAAAGAAGCTGGAAATGACCAATTGACCTTCTTTTATCATCTGCATTGGATTATGTGTTAATACATTTCAATTTTATTACCATGTCTTTTCCATTCTGCTACCATTTCCCAGTCTACATCCTAATTATCTCTTGTGTAGGTTGGAATAAGCTTCAAAACTGGTCCTCCTTGTCCAGTTTTGTCCCTTTTGAGTCATAAGTCATAGAGCTGATAGAGTAATAAATCTAATAAAAAAATCCAGTGATAGTTGGGTATGGTAGCATAAGCCTATGATCCCAGCACTCAGAAGGCTAAAGTTGGAGGATGGCAAGTTGGAGGCTAGCTTGGAATATGTATAAAGAGGTCAAGTCCAATGAGACTGTATCCCAAATAAATATTAAACAAAATCTACTACAGTTATTACCTGTCAAAGTCTTATATGTCTCACAGATAGCCCAACATTCACAAAATAAAATCCTAGTTCTTTACTATGCAAACATGGAAACAGCACTCCACTGCATTAGCTCTGAGTTTATAAAAAATGTATTATTTCCTCATATATAATTAAATTTAAACATCTTTCAAATTATAAGACAGTCTTTATGATACCCAGATTAAATGTAAAATCTTTTTTATTTCTAAATTGCATTTTATTCAAGTGCCTCATTTTACTTTTATAGAATAAATCAAAGAGAAATATGAATAGTTTCACTGACATAAAATCTCTTCAAAAAGATGTCTACAGGTTGGTTCAGCATATCTGGAATATACATGCACACATATTCATATGTATGTGACAGAAAAAGTTCAAACTACTAAAAGTAAGAAATGATGAATTTAACATAATTTAGGAAGGTCTCACTCTTCAAACTTATGAAGAATTAGCAGGTATGCTTGAAATTCTGGGACTCATCCAAGCATCTCATTGCTTCTGAAAAAATGCAATGTGTGGCCAATTGGTCTCCCAGGTTGCAACCAAATAAAACTTCAAATAGCATCCTCATAATGGGTTGAAGAAAAAGAAAATTAAATTGGAAACATAGACAAGTCATTAAACATAACTATGTGCTGTGGGTGTCTGACAATCGGGCTTCTGGTTGTTTCACACCACTGGTCTGGGATCAAACATGCTCTGCTGGCATTTTAATCTGCCAAAATGACCATTTGCAATTAAAAAGTAAAACTGGCATTACTTCATTGCAAGTAATTATCAAAAGGCTGCTGGCTCTCTGCCTTGTTTATAGTATTTCTTGTATCAGGATTTTATTCCATTTTGAAATCTTTTCAAGAACGGTGGCGACATTGACTAAGATACACTGTACTCATAAACTGATATGCTGAATTGAGACCCACTACTCAGAGCTAGATAATAATGGCATAGATGAAAATGGAAAAATATACTTTTTCTGTGTATTATTGCTTTTAGGCTATACTATATTCAGCATTTCCAATAAGTGTTAAGTATCTTCACATTTTGCAATATTTCTAACTGCAATAAGGTCCTCAATTATTGTACCTTTGTCTATTTTTCTAAGATTAGATTGATTTGAAGGATGTGAACATACTTTTGTTGCATCAACTAAAGAAAGATAAATCACTACAAAGGCTCTCCAACTCTAGGGGAAATCAGTGATTTTTAAGGAATTTGGAGGAAAAATAGAACTCAAGCATCAATTTCTAAACACATAGATTTAAATTGGAGTGAAATTTCGGTAAAAATAATAAAGCAATTAATTGTATCTAAGAGTGTCAGATACAGACAGTGGCTGGCAAGGGTAACATCCCATCTTCCACAAGGGAACCAGTGGAATATTTTGAAGACTGCGTCAGTAAAGCTGTGGAGGCCCAAGGAGGAATGTCTGTAAGATTCTTACCTCAACACAAAGACTCAAGTGGAGCTGTGGCTCAAGTGGTAGAGCAGCAGAGTCCAGACCCTGAGTTCAATACACGCACGCACGCACACACGCACGCACGCACACACACACATCATACTATGTACCTAAGAAAGTTCTGCTTGCTGATTCAAAACCCACTGGAAAAGAACTGTGTTTAGTTCAAAGCTGCGCTTGATCCTTTTCAACAGCAACCCAAATGACTCAAAAACATCTAAAAAAGAACATTCCCAAATGTGAACTTATGGATACAATGCCTTTTTACCAATCATTCATGGTATTGATGCCATTTTGTTCTTCAAATCCGCGGGTTAGATCTGCATTCTCATACCACATGTGGGAACTGGTGAAAACCGTCGGTCAATTCTGTATCTTAACATTTCCATTAACTCCAAAGTTATTGCCTGCATTTCTGTTTTTTTTTTCTTTTTTGGGGGGGGGAGCATCATGGGGCTTGAACTCAGCCTGGGCGCTGTCCCTGAGCTTTACAGCTCAAGGCTAGCACCCTACCCCTGGGCCTGGGCATTGTCTCTGAGCCCATCAACTCAAGGCTACCACCCTACCCTTGAGCCAAGTCCCACTTCCCATTTTCTAGAGGTTAATTGGAGATAAGCATCTCAGGTCCCTTTGTGCTTGGGCTGGCTTTAAATCTTGATCCTCAGATCTCAGTCTCCTGAGTAGCTAGCATTACAGGCGTGAGACAGCAGTTCCCTGCTTGTCTGTGTTTCTTGGACAGGCTTCTCTCATATTATTAAACCAGCATAGGGCACACTGAGAAGAGTCAATAGATATCTGTAGAAAGAAGTTGTAAGTTAAAGCATGCAGGACCGAATGAAAATTTTATTTATTTATTTATTTTTGCCTGTCCTGGGCCTTGAGCTCAGGGCCTAATCACTGTCCTTGGGCTTTCTGAAGGCTAGAACCACAGCACCGTTTCTGGCTTTTTTGCTATGTATGTGGTACAGAGGAATGGACAGAGGTTTTCCTGCATGCTAAGCAAGCACACTACCACTAAACTAAACTCCCGGTCCTGAATGAAAATTTTATAGTGGCTTCCATCTTATGATAGGCTATAATGACTCCATCTTGAACTTAAGGATTTATTTCCTAAGCTGATGAAAATGCAGGTCAAAATTTTATCGGATTGCATCATTCTTACTTTCATCACTGCCCAATACTACCGACAGGATAAAGACCCAATTCCATGGCTAGTATCTGAGGTTTGCGAATGTTAGGGATGTGACTTTTCTTCTTTTCCATGCCAGGACTAGAACTTGAACTCAGGATTCTGAGCTCTCCTAGCTTCTTCACTCAAGGCTCTTCCACTTGAGATCCACCTCTACTTGCAACTTCATTTGCTAGTGAACTAGATAAAGATAAGAGTTTAATGTATTTTTCTGCTTGGACTAGATTTGATTCATGATCCTCATCTCTCAGCCTCTTGAGTAGCTAAGGTGACAGGTGTCACCCACCTGTTCCTGGGGACATGAGACTGTTTTAACATCTGTCCTCATCCTGTAAATTCTCACAAGCACTTACAATTACTGTGCTGATTCACAATTCCAAACTTTTACACAAGCTTTTTTCTCTTCACCGGGATTGTTCATTCCCCATTTTATACAAGTGTAAATTAAGTATTCCTTTGTGTAGTTTTTCTCTAAGAAGATTAATGACATTTCTGCATTTATCTCCTCCATTACCTCTTCTTTTCCCTCCTCTAAAGAGCACAGATACAGTGTCATACTTTATCATGTGGTTATAATCACCACATGCTAGAATCATTTCCATACTTAAAAGTAGAGGTCGTTTTCTTACTAATTTGGGAATTAACACATACTATCATTAATATTGCCACTCAGCTTTTTAAAAAAAAATGTAATTTATTGTCAGGATAATGTTGTAGAGGGATTACAGTTACATTCCTCAGGTAATGGGTACATTATTTCTTGAGCATATTTTCTGCTCATGTTTTTGTCCCCCTTTCCATCTCCCCACCCCCTTCCAATTACCTTGTTTTTCCCCTTCCCTTCCCTATTTCAAATAAACATATATACAATATACCAGGTAACAAACTCAGATACAGTAACTACATGAGATTAACCATGAGGCCACTTAGCTTTTTAGAAATAAGTACATGTACAAATGAATAAACAAGTGATAATAACAGAAAGAAGGCTGGGGGCGGTGGCTCTCACCTGTAATCCTAGCTACTCAGGAGGCTGAGCTCTGAGGAACAAGGTTCAAAGCCATCCCAGCCACAAAACGACCAGAGATTCTTCTCCAATTAATCATTAGAAAACAGGAAGTGGGGCCTGGCACAAGGGTAGGGTGGTAGCCTTGAGCTGAAGGGCTCAGGGTTAGTGCCAGGCAGAGTTCAAACCCCAAGATCCACAAATAAATAAATAAATAACAGAAAGATGTAAGGTAAGGGAATAATACATGATTTGTATTAACAGTGTTCAATCACTCAGGCCTGAAATCCAGATAACTGGGAAGATTATGGTTGAAGACCACCTTGGGCAAAAACTTAGTGAGACACCACCTCAATCAGTAGCTCAGTATGGTGACACATGCCTGTCAACCAAGATACACAAGACATATAAACAGAAATATTGTAGTTTCAAGACTTAGAAAAAATCATATTAAGTGAAGTAAGCCAGACTCAAAGGAACATAGGCTTAATGGTTTCTCTCATTTGTCATAATCAGTAGAAACTTTGGACTCTCCTAGCAGAGATTTACAATAGAACAAAACCTAGATACATAAGGCCATATAGGATGAGGCTAAATGAAAGGACCTCCAGGATATAAAAACAAGAGCCATATAATGTGTGATTGTTTTTCTTAATGTACTATTCTATTTCTCATCTCTTTTGCTGTCCCTTGGTTATCTCATATTGTTACAGTATCTTACCTTGTTATCTGATATATTGTATATATGTTTATTTGTTTATTTGAAATAGGATAGGGAATGGGGGGCAAACAAGATGAGGGGAGGGAGTGGGGGTGAGAAATAGGGACAAAAACATGAGAAGTGGTATCAATGTTTGTGAAGAAATGCACCTTCTATCTGGCGAATATAATGGAACCCTTCTATTAGTTACAATAAAACATAATAAAGACAAAAAAGAAGAAATATTGTAGTTCCAGTTACCCTAAACAAAAATGCAAGATCTTATACCAAAAATAACTAATAATAAAAGGACTAAGTGCGTGGCTGAAGTGGAAAGGTGCCTGTCTAGCAAGTGAGAGGCCCTGAATTCAAATCCCAGCACTGCTCCAAATGAATAAATAAATAGTTGCATTTTTTTTACTTTTTTTTTTTGCCAGTCCCAGACTTGAATTTGGATTTTCTCAAGGCTAGAGCTCTACCACTTGAGCCTCAGCACCACTTCCAGTTTTTTTCTGTGTTTGTGGTACTGAGGAATCGAACCCTAGTCTTCGTGCATGCTAGGCAAGCACTCTACCACTAGGCTAAAACTCCAGGCCGTGCATTTTCTTTTTAAGAAATAAAAACTTCCATTTAGAGCTATGGTGCCAGAGATTCTTACTAGAAGGTCCTTAACAGAAGAGAAATGATCAAACACTGGATAATACAATCATCCTATGCAGAGGTCTAAGAACCAGTAGAGGTGGGAAAAACAAAGGCCTTCAAGAAATGTATTATTAAAATACTTAGGAGTAAATAAAAATCCTCCTGAAAAGGAGAACTAAGAAAGGTTGAACAAAGAAAAGTCAAACAATGTACAAGGAAATTAGTCACCTTATATTTTTAATGGTTGGTCTAGTAAACTGAAGAACAACTAAAGGCAGGAAACAAAAGTACTCATAAAACCAAAAGTGCAGTAATGACACTGATCTTCTAATCCCAATTCACAGGCTATAAGAAAGTATTTCAGACATCTCTTATTGGCAGGCTGAGATAAATACTTATGCATACACACATGCATCCTCGGGCCAATACTGGAGCTTGAGCTTAGAACATGGATCCTTTCCTTTAGCTCTTAACACCAGGCTGATGCTTTACCACTTGAACCACAGCTCCGTTTACCTTTTTTTCTGGTTAACTGAAGAGAAGAGTCTCACAGACTTTCCTGCCAAGGCTAATTTCAAACCACACCCTCAGCTCTCAATGTCATGATTACTTAGGATTCCAGGCCTGAGCCACCAGCACCCAGCTTGGAATAAGTACTCTTAAAACCACATTTTATATCATTAAAGTATCATTGTAATAATGAGTTCTGCATATTTAACAGAGGTTTTTCTTTACCTAAAGCATAACTTTAAATACACTTTTCTTGTTTCTTGGCAGTATAAACACTGGTCTACCAAGTAAATTCATCCCTGAAGTGCCTCATTAATCACAGTGCACTTGTTTCTTGGCAGGAACCTTAATATGCTACAAAAACTGTTATTAAAGTAAGATTTGGGGATTCCCAGGCTGGCAGGGAATTAGTTAGTTACACCTCTTCTAGAAGTGATTTTCTTGTATTTTTTGCATTATTAGTGGTCTTGTTAGATGTCCAGCTCAAAGCAACATTGATTTATTAATTTAATGTGTAAAGTCCAGCTATTCAAACACCCATTTAAGCTGGGTGCCGGTGGCCACCCAGCTACTCAGGAGGCTGATATCTAAGCACTGTTGTTCACAGATAGGAAGGTCCATGAGACTTATGTTGAACTAACCACCAAAAGGCCAATATTGGTGCTGTGGCTCAAGTGACAGAGCAGTAGGCTTGAGCAGAAGGCTTAGAGACAGCCCTGAGTTCAAGCCCTGAACCATCAAAAGAAAACAACCAAGGATAAAATCAATAATTAATTTTTCAATGAAATACACAAAATCACAAGCAGCCCTTGTGCTAATGTGTATCTAGCAACTCTAGATATAGTAATTCACACATTACTGTTTCCTATTGCTGGAAGTGTACGAAGCAAAACATCATGTTCTTAATATCAATTTGTGCTGTTTTTATTTCATATCAACTTATCTTTTCATTTCTAACATATCAACATATGCCATCATTTATATCCTATCAAAAAAAAGCATGGCTAGACTGAAAAAACCTGACAGGTAGGGAAATACCCGAACCTGAACCTTTTCAAAAATAATTTGTTAAAGTGTGCAGATGTTTTAGGTTCTTGAAAACCTGTTAAAAGCCAAGACTTGGAAATGAAAGCATTGCTTTGTGGGAAGTTCCATACTCGTTTTAGAGACATGGAGAAGGGATGTCCGGTTTGTGGCTTGTTCAGCTATCAGTCATCTCCAGCTCTCTTTGCATATCACCAGAAAGGAAAGCCATCATAGTGAAAGTTCCAAGCCATATGTCAAGTGTCATTATACACATTATATATTTGCTGCCAAATTAGGTATCATCATTGCTAAATTTTGAGTTTATTCTGAAATAAGTCAAAATAGCTTGTTGGGCTCATTAAATAATAGAGCGATTATATACCAACCCAGGGAAGGCATGCTTAATATATATCAGTGGTGTTTCTCTATGATGAACATTAATTATAGTATCTACATCCTAAAGTAATACGGCTCTTCCTCAGTGAATGGTAGACCTTAATCCATTTCAGTGTAATAATGATGTGAAATTGGTAGAAATAATAATTCAAGTTGCATGGAAGCTTTCACTGAATCCTACAAGCTCACACCAGTCTAGAACTGTAAACTTTTCCAGACACTAGAGCCACATGAATTGTAGAATCCACAGCTTCCTGACTCCTGGGCAGTCAAATTCTAGGCTTAGTACTTACCAAACAAGCTTTCTCCGTGTTATTAAATATATATACATATATATATTTCCTCCATATTGATACTAGCCCATCTCAGATGAGGACATGTACACATGACACAAAAAGAAATCAGGTTACTGTGTTCAAAGCATATTTTCCTCGGAAACAAGGAACGAGTGGGTGATTGCCACTTTCTCTAAATATCTTCTATCCGTTTATATTTCATTTTCACATAAAGAAGGTAGAATAAGGATTGGAGAGCCAAAAAAGCCAACATGGAAAAGAGGAAGGGACTTCAAACAAACAGAAAAAGCAAGAATCAAACAGGGTGTAAAATGTCCATCTAAACCTGAACTCTTTACAGGAGACTGAATGAATGGACCTTGTGGGAAAAACAGTAGTAAACTTGAAAGGTTTTAAATGCCTAAGGGAAAAATAAGCATTTGCTTCCAATCATCTTCTCATTAAACATTCTCTGCTAGAGGGCAGGGGACACACACACTCTCTCTCTCTCACATGTCAGAGCCTCAAGTGCTGGCTTCCTCCCGCCCCCCTCCCCCCCCACTGCCTGGGCAGATTCCGGGCAGACGCGGCGGGTTTGGGCTTCTGGGGTCACACCCGGGCGCCCCGCTCCCGCGCCCCACGGCTGCCTGGGGGGTGCCCGCGCTCGAGCCTGGCTCACTCTTCTCGACCTTAGTCACCATCTCTGTGAGCAGAACTGCTCCGTGCACTGGTGAGACCTGCCGTTGGTGGCCAGGCGTGTTTCCGGGCGCCCTCAGAAGCCAGCGGGCTTGCTCCACCGACGGACCCGCAGCTGCCCCGCGCCGCCCCGGGGACCCCAGGACCTGTCTCTCCTCCGCCATCACCCCGGGAACCCCTGTAACCGGCCAGCCCAGCCTCCCGGCGCACGTCCCCGCTTCGGCTTGAAGTTCAAGCTAGCTCTCCATCTCCTCGCTCCCCAGGAACGGAGAAACCTAAAATCCACCTTCTTCTATCTCGGGGTGCCCCAAACAACTACTGGGGGCGCCGCCGGACCGAGGGGACGAGGCTCAAGATCCAGAGATGGGAGGGAGCTGGAGCGAGGGAGGCGGAAGGTCCCCAGATCACAAACACGTGCAAATAAATAAGAAGGCGAATAGTAATGCGAATAATCATAATAAAGCAGCACGTGCGCGCGCTCTCCAATGTGAGCATGTGTGTGTGCGCGCGCGCGCTTCCGACCCCCGGGGCGCGGGCTGGGAGCGCACCCGTGGGGAAGGGGACCCCGCGTGGCCCCGGGGGAGGGGGGCAGAGGGGGCGGCGGGTACTCACACGAACGCGTGGTAGACGAACGCCCAGCCGCGGGGTCTCTCCAGCACGTTGTAGAGATAGTTCTGCACCCGCCGGTACTTGACGTTGCGCCGGCAGCTCTGGCTGCTGGTGTAGGACAGCGGCTTCCCCAGCAAGCTCATCCGGGCCCCCTGCTTGCCCCGGCGGCTCTCCCTCAGGCCGCCGCCGCCGCCGCCGCCGCCGCCGCCGCCACCCAGCGTGGCCGCGCGGGTGCCCAGCAGCAGCAGGCCGTCGCCCCTGGCGGCGGTGGAGTTCAGCAGCACTCTGCCCCGGCCCGACTCCACATCCTTCATGCCGCTGCCCGGGCGCCCCCCGCCCGCCGCGGCCGCCGCGCTGCTCCTCACCCACAGCCCGGCGGCGCCGCCCTCCTCTCCACCCGCGTGGTGGCGGGGCATGGCATCACCACGGGCACCGCGAGGGGGCCGCCCGCGCTCGCCGGGGCGCCCGCGGCCTCATGTGCGCCCGCCCGCCCCGCCGCTCTCCGGGAGGAAGCGGGTGGCCGCCGACGGGGCGCCCCGGCGGCCCCCGCGACCTCCGGCGAAGGAGGGGGGGCGGGGCGGGGCGGGGTGGGCGGGCGCGCGGAGGAAGCTGTGGGCACCCCCACCCCCCAATTTCCAGCCGTCCGTAGCCTCCACTCGGCGAGGCGGACCTGTTGGGGGCTTCCCTCGGAGAGGATTCCGCCGGCTCCCTCCGCTTCCCGGGGGTTACACCACTGGCTGCTTCTCCAAGTCCCCCCCCCACTCTCCGCCTCCCCAAGCCACGAGTGGGGCGTGCGGGGCGCTCGGGGCGCGCTCCCACGCGCGCGCACACCGGCCGCACCCCCTCCGCCTCCGCTCCTGCCCCCGAGTCCCGTTCGGGGAGTTGGACTTGCTTTCCCCACGGGGGTTCAGATCGAGTGGGTGGGGTGTCCAGAGCCCGAGCGGAGGTAGGGAGCCCCGCCTCGCGGGGCTGGGTCCTGTCCCCCTTCCCTCGTGGGTGTAGCGGCCCCGCCCCGGCCTGCCCTCCGGGTCCCCCCACACACCCCAGAGCCAGCGGGCGAGCGCGACCACGCCGGATTCCTGGTCAGTGGGCGGCGCGGCCGGAGGACCTCACCGCCGTGGGCCAGGCGAGGTGGGGACCCGGGTCTTCCCGCGGCTCAGGGTAGCCTGTAGGCGGTGACTTCCATCCTAGCTTCCCACAGACAGCCCGCGAGTGAACTGAGCATCCCTCCTTCCCAGCCCGGGGGCGGGTACGGGGGGGGGGGCAGAAACTCCCAAGTAGCTTCTCCGCAGTGGGTGCGCTGCCCCCGGGGCTGAGCCTGGCTGCCTAGCCGGGCCGAGGAGCCCAGCTCCCTCCGTCAAGAGATCCCCCGCCCCCAAGTCATCAAAGTGCCCAAGTGTCAGGGGCTGGGGAGCAGAACCCCGGAAGATGAGGCGCCCTGGACGCACCCCGCCCCCGACCGCGGGGCGCTGGGACTGATTTGATTACAGACAGGGTGCGAGGGACTCGACTGCTTGGGGTTCCCACTAGGGGGGCAGCGCCCTGGCCGCCTGATCTCGGCTCAGTTCCCTGGGCAGAAGGCCAGGCCGCAGCGCCACTGGCTTTCAAAGACAGTGCTAACCGTGTCGCCTTTATCACCCCCTCCCTCAAATAAAAGAACACCGGAATTTAAAAAAAACAATCGTGAAGTCCAAAAGCTAAGCAGTTAAAGTTCACATCCAGTGTGGGGAAACTGAGCTGATGCCAGGCTTGGAAACTTCTTCGCAGGGACGAAGCAGCTCTCCTCCCAAATAGGAAAGAAAACAAAGACAACTTAAACCCAGCCAAGCAAGCCTCCAGCAAGCCAGCCGCAAGGTGCTTCATTCTCCCTGCTTTATGTTTTTTCTGTCCTTCCACCTCAGACAATAGTAAGCAAATTCAAATTTAAAAAAAAGCCAGCCCACACCCACACCCGTGGGCAGCTGCTCTCTGCTACCCTCAAAATGCTTTCTTCTTCTTTTTTTAATCCTTTGTAAGTTCTTATCTCTGTGATTCCTGGGAGAGCCCTCTGGCCTGCTCCTGATCAGGACTGGCACCCCTTTGCTTGTCCTCTGGGCAGGCAGGCGTGAGCTGCTGGTGCCCTGCGGCTGGCAGCGAGGCCACGTGACTTGGAGCCAACACCCAGTGTCACTGTCGCTTTCCCCTAATACACTTCACACCCACGCGTGGTGGAGGTGCGAGCGCGGCCGCTCCCGTGCCCGCTGTGGAAGGCAGAGGCAAGGAAGAGTGCGGCGAGATGCCAGCCTCCAATCCCGGAGCTGCGTCGGGGACCCTGGCTGGCTGGCTGGAGGCAGGCGGGGGAGGGGGAGTTTGCTATTTGCTATATTTAGACTCCCCACGGAGTTTCAGTGCAGGAACTTTCAGGGTGAAAGATGCAGAGACTCATGTGCACACGCTTTCCACTTGAGAAGTTTGCTTCATCTGAAGGTGGAAGACGTGTAAACTTTCACGACACAGGTCAGTCAGGTCATTTCCTCTACCTGTACCTGGGGGGACACCCCCTCCCCACCTCCTAAGCAGGACGTCTCCAGAAAGCTAGGTACAGGCACGTGTTTCAGCGACTTCATTTCCCAAAGATGCTTTCCTGGGAGGAAGGAATACTACACTGAAACTGTGATGTTGATTGAGTGAATGCCAATAAATGCTGTCAGTACTGGGACTTGAACTCACAGACTCAACTCTCACGAGCAAAAAGGCTGATACTCTACCACTTAAGTCTCACTTGCACTTATGGTGTGTGTGTGTGTGTGTGTGTGTGTGTGTGTGTGTGTGTGTGTGTGCCTATACTGGGATTTGAACTCCAGGCCTAAGCACTGTTCTTTAGTTTTTTGGCTCAAGAGTGGTGCTCTCTCACTAGAGCCACGCCTTCACTTGTGGCTTTTCAGTGGAAAGTTGGAGTCCAGGGTCTCACAGACTTTCTGTGAGGGCTGATTTTGAACAGTCATCCTCAAACTGCAGCTACCTGAGTAGCTAGGCCTATGGATAAGACTCCCTGACTACTAAAGGCTTACTGCTGATTAAATGGAGGCAACAATCTCAAGGGCTTTCCTACCTCAGAAAGCTTCAAACCCTAATTCTCCAATCTCACCTTTCTTGAGTAGCTAGGATTATAGGCATGAGCCACCAGCCCCTGGCTTCCCATTAACATAAAAAATGAAATCAGATCTGATGGTTATTAGGGGTTTGTATCTATGAACAATTGCAGAATAATAGGCGTTTAGAGACAGTCAAAAAAAGAGTACCAACTGATGTAGAAGCTGGTAGTTAGTGTAACGGTTACCAGGAATCTAGCATCTCCCCTCCCAAATCATTCTTTCTTGCTTCAGATTATTGATATCAGCAATGTCCAACAGAAAATGCACAAGGACGACCTACATTCACTAGGCAGGGCAGATAGAAGTGGCAAGTTGTATACACTGGCCCTTTTCTTCACATGAAGGAAAAGCTAAGTGACACACTCAGAACTCTGCTACAAGATTCTTCATTTGTACCACATTTCCTTGCTACCTACCTAACTTCCCCAGATAGACAGGAGTCAACTTTGGGGAAAAATAAAATGGTTGTGATTAAGCTTTTATTGCTGTTGTTTTCCCTTGAATATAAATGTTGCTAGGAAACTGCCTTTTCTTTTTTGTTGAAGTATCAGAAAAGAAGGTAAACATAATGAGCCATGACTGAAACAATATTGTATATATATCATGCAAAATTATTACATTAGACCTATAAAGACGTAGTGGTAAAAGGCAAATGACAGATAGGCTTTTCACAGGCAAATATTTATTGTAGTATATGCATGTTGATTGGCCTTTGAAATGTATTGGCTTTCCATCACATTTGTTTTTTTTTCTGCCTGAAATTAATGACCTTCGAAGCTTATTTTCTGAAGTCTACATGAAGGTGGATTCAGTTGAACATAGTTATGAGAAATATTTTATTTGCATGTCTTTTTTCTTCCATTATGTTTTGCTTCTGAAAGACAATCTGGAATAGTGATACTGAAAATTCTACTCTATAGCCCATAGCTGCAATACTAGCCATTTGGGAGACTGTACTTTTTACTTTGAGGTTACCCCAGGCAAAAAGTTTGAGATCTCATCTCCAAAGATGAAAGTCTGGACATGGTGTCTTGTACGAGATATTTGGAAATCATAAATAGGAGAACAGTTCACACTGACCCGGGTATAAATGAAAGTACTTATTTAAAATATAAGTAAATAGAAAAGGACTGAAAGCATAGCTCAAGGAGTAGACTGCCTGCCTGGCAAGTGTAAGACCCCGAGTAAATTCCAGTGTTCCAGAGGAATTAGAATGAGGAAGAAGAGGAAGAGGAGGAGGAGGAGGAAGAGATGGAAGAAGAGGTGGGGGAGGAAAGCTAAAAGAAATCTTTCTATGAGTAATAGATAGCAAGAGAGACTTCCAGAGCCTACAAAGGAGGCAGAATAACTAGATTTTGACTGCTTTCAACAATATCAGTGAGCCATTACTGTCTTTTTTCTTATCTTCATGTCAACCTGCTTTCCCTTTTGCTCCAAATCTCCTGCAACACCTTGGTTCATCAGTTCCTGCTCATGATCCCAATCAGTGAATAATATGGAGTGGTGAGTGGTAGATATGCAGGTCCCCATGTTGTGACTGCACCTTGGTTCAGAGTAAGAGTCCTGGGCTCGTCATAGTAGCGATGGTAAGACAGAATTCTCTTTCTTTCTTTCTTTCTTTCTTTCTTTCTTTCTTTCTTTCTTTCTTTCTTTCTTTCTTTCTTGCTATGTTAGTCATGGGGCTCAAATTCTGCACCTTCAGCCACAGCACCACTTCTGGTTTTCTGCTGATCAGAGATAAGAGTCTCACAGACTTTGTGCCTGGCCTGGCTTTGAACCACAGTCCTCAGATCTCAGCCTCCTGAGTAGCTAGAATGACAGATGTGAGCCACCAGCACCTGGCAGATAAGACAGACTTCTTAACCATTAGAACAAAATTGAAATTTACCAATGAAAATCTATGGTTGATTGATGTTCAACCTCTCACACAAAGCCCAGCAATTTAGCATGTAGGCCTGGAAAAAAAATCACTAAAATATCCATCTCCTAAATAAAGTGATGGTTCAGCTGTATCCTTCTTCCAAATCACCTTTATTTCCTTCCTGTCAAGCCATAAGCATAAAACTGGACTGAATTTTTTTCAGGTGTAGGTACTGGGGCTTGAAATCAAGGCCCCTTACTCTTGATTAGCCTTTTTATTCAAGGCTTCACACCACTACTTCTGGCTCTTTGCTGGGTAATTGGATATATGAGTTTTTGCATTTGTCTGCGTAGGCTGGCTTCAGATCATAATCTTCAGGTCCCAGTCTCCTGATAGGCTAAAATTACAGATCTGACCCATGGGCATCCAGCTTATATTGAATGTCATGTATGCTGATAATCATTAGGTTAGAAGGCTTATATAGTTCTTGTCACTATTTTGCATTAATTAGCAGGGTACTCCAAAGAACCATTTATCATTTGAACACTCTTACCTCTAACAGATAGGATACAAGATTCTCAAGTTGTTTCTTCAGTAAGTAGACATCATCAGAAAACCCAGGACACTAAATAACAGAGAGTGTTTGAGGCTAGCCAGACTGCACAAGGTTCTAACAGTAGGAGTTCCAGGCCTGCATCACATGGTGAATGAGTCAGAAACCCTTTAGAACAGCTTTTGGCCCAGGAGCACCAAAAAAGAGATAGGTGTGAGTGTCTATGGCTGAAAGGAAAGATTGGTAAAAGAATAGAGAATATCACTTTGTTATCTGATATATTGGATATATTTGTATTTGGTTATTTGAGATTGGATAGGGAAGGGGGGAAAAGAAGATGAGGGGTTGCCGTGGGGGGAGGGAAATGGGGAACAAGACATGAGAAAGGGTATCAATGTTTGTGAATTAATGCACCTTCTATCTGGCAAATATAATGTAACCCTTCTATTAATTACAATAAAAATATATTTAAAAAGGAAATACTGAAAAAAAATAGAGAATATGCTTCAAGGAGAAAGCACTTCAAAAGCTCTCATCATTTCCACCCCAGCAATTACTAAAATTTATTTTTCTAAACATACTTACTATAATTCAAAGAAAATGATAGCAAATCTTTAGTATGTGTTCAGTGTTACTAAGCCCCATGGTTTCCTATTTACTTCACTTGATTCTGATGATAACTCCAAAGTATGTATTCTTAGAAATTGGCTAACATCATACCCAATTTCTGGAGGAAATACCAAGGTGAAGATGGTTAATAAGTTTCAATTTGTGTATGAATCAATACTGGGGCCTCAAGCTCAGTTTTGGCTTTTTTTTCCCTCAAGAGTATCTCTTTGGCACACTTGAAACACAGCTCCACTTCCAGCTTTTTTGGTGGCTATTCAGAAACAAGAGTCTCCTGTACTTTTTTTTGCAGACTGGCTTTAAACCATGATCCTCAAGTCCTAATTTCCTAAGTAGCTAGAATTACAGATAGGAGCCACCAGCATATGACAAATTAATAGCTTTTTGAAAATAGTAAGTAGTTGAACCTGGACACCTAAAAGTATGCTGTGTGAAATACAAAACAAAATGAAATGAACAGCAACAACAAAAAAACCCTCATATCTCCCCCAAAAAATCTTAAAAAAGAAAATAATATCCAAATTGTTAATTACTAATCCTATATTAAATTTCCAATTATGACAGGGGAAATTTATCAATTCTCTTTCTTTTTTCATATATTTTATTGTAATTAATAAAGGGGTTACAGTTATATTCACCAGATAGAAGGTATATTACTTTACACATATTGATACCCCTTCTCGTGTCTTATCCCCAGTTCCCTCCTCCCACCTCCTCCCCTCATCTTGTTTTCCGTCTTTCCCTTTCCTATTTCAAATAAACAAATAAATGTATATATAATATATCAGATAATGAGGTAAGATACTGTAACAATGTCTTCTCATTGATTTTAAAGGAATATTTGGGGTTTTATTATTTTATAATTTCAGTATTTCTCTTCATTTTAATACAATTTCAATATTTTTCTTCATTTCCCTGTATAGATTTTTCTGGTAAAGATATTTTAGATACATTTCTAGCTTTCTTCCTTCCTTCTTCCTCTTCTTTCCCTCCCTCTCTCCCACCCTTCCTCCTTTACCTACCTTCCCTTTCTTTCTTTCTTTCCTTCTTTCTTTCCTCCTTCCTTCCTTCCTTCCTTCCTTCCTTCCTTCCTTCCTTCCTTCTTTCCTTCCTTCCTCCCTTCCTTCCTTCTTTCCTACCCTCCCTCCCTTTCTACCTTCTCTTTCTGCTTCCTTTCCTTATATCCTCCCTTCTTCTCCATCTATCTCCCTCCTTCCTTCATCTTCCTCTCATTCTGGGTATTGATGACCCAACCTAGGGACTTATAACTCGTAGACAAATGCTCACTTAACTGATGTACACTTATGTACCCTTGCTATATATTTTCTTTATTTAAAAACTTTCAAGAGTTCTGAGTCTCATAGTATTAATTTCTGAACATTTTGTTTTCATTTTCATCTTTTTCCGACTACTACTTTCATGACTAAACCCTGTTTGCTTTGGGCTGTAGCTAATTTCATTTTGTTCTATTATGTTGATATGACTATATCACTCCATCCTTAAGACAATTACTTGAGGAAGTAATTTGAGTAGTTACTTACTTGTTCTAAAACCTATATTTTAGAAATTGAGCAAGTTGGTATAGAAGGGAAATGGCTATTTTGAGCTGATGTGCTAGAACATTCTGTTAGAATTCTATGCCCCCTAGTGGTACAGCTGTTTTACCATCACTTTGTTCAAAAGAGAATTAAAGAAGCAGCTTTTATGAAGGTCCCTCCAACAAGCAATCATCAATCAACAGGTCCCATGCTAACTGGAGTGGTGCAGAGATGAAAAATATTCCTGATTCCTCTCATGTTTATGGACCAGTGAAAAAGAAAGACAAACGAATAAGTAATTATAACTTGGTGATGAGTTCAAAAAAGGTTATGCAGACTCTCATAGGAAGCGGGCAGGAATTTCCTAAAGAATGTAATCAGCTAACTATTCCTCAGGTCTTGAGGAATAATTAGAATCTGATGAACACATGATGGGCACAGTCCTCAAACAAAAAGTATTTGAAATCCCAAGGGCTAATTGTTTGGTGAGAATGACAAGGAGTTGGATGCTAAGTGAAGCTTGATTATGAAGACCTAGCTGTAAGCAGGAGCTAGGAGAGTTAGGTTAAAGTATTATGGCTAATGGTCTAGGTAGGAATTTGCCATCAGAAAATGAGCTGCTGGAGAATGATACACAAGAAATACTATATATTCCTGCTTCTTCTTTCAGGAAAACACTTGAGTTGGCTGAGCACCCTAAGGTGGGAGGAGCCTATTTTAGAAGTCAGGCAAATCAAAGATAAGGATTAAACCCATGGAAGTCAAAGGAATCAAAGATCAATAGAAGAATTTTTACCTTGAATAGCAGTTAGAATAGCAAGAGAGAATCTGAAGATAGTGAGCAGACAATTTTTAGGATTGGCAGGAAGAGGAAGTAGTAAGAAGAGGGAAAGAGTTTAAGGAAAGCTGAGGAAAAAATGCCTCCTGAAGTCAACTATGACTTGAAGGTGAGGAACAGCCACTGTTGTGGGGCCTGAGGCTGAATCAGCAGAGCCACTTGGATCATTGAGCTTCAAGACTAATGGACATTGTTCAACTGTGTATTTTGAGGTCGGAGACAATTTGAGTATTTCTACTGGATTTTATTTACCTCTCCAACAGATTAACAAAGCCTCATGTTTTGCAATATATCAGGCAGAAAATCGAATGATACATAAACTATATTTTTTATTTGGTCTTGTGTGTGTACACGTGCAGGCACACATGCCATCAACCCACTCCTCCCCACACACCCATGTAGATACCAGTACCAGAGCTTAGACTGGATGGCCTGGGCACTGGCCCTTAAATTCTTCCCTCTAGTCTAGTGCTCTGCCTTTCAAGCTACAATTCACACTTGGGGTTTTGTTAGCTAATTAGAGATCAGTGGCTCACAGATTTAACTGCCTGGGCAGGGTTTCAAGAAAGATTTTCAGATTACAGCCTCCTGAGTAGCTAGGATTGCAAGCATAAGCCACTATCATCCAGCTTGTACTTGATTTTATTGATAATGAAAAACTAATAAAATCATTCAGAAAAATACTTAAGAACACCTGGTAACTGCTCAACATTCAGCACAGTTTTGCGAGAGTGTTGTGGAGAGCTAGAAGAGAGAATAGAAGTTCCTATAGCGGGAAAGAATTTAGCAGAAGAAATAGTATTCAAATTCATAAAGTTACCACCAAAAATTTGTTTCCCTCTTTTATATATGAGCCTTCTGTTTAATGTCTTATTAAGGTTTAAAGTCAGTCATAATGATTTTTGAAAAGCTACTAACTATTGTCTCACTGAACTTTTCAATCTTGGGTAAGCTACAAACTAGCAAACTACAGAAATAAAGAGACTAGAGTATTCAGGCCTATAATTTTGGAGATCTAGATTATTTTATGGACATCAGGGTTTGAATTCAGGTTCTCACATTTATCTGGTTTGCTTGCTAGTAGGTTGGCACTCTATCCCTTGCACCATGCCTCCAGTCTAGATTTTTGGTGGTTCATTGGAGATGGAGACTCTCAAACTATTTTACTTAGCTGCCTTCAAACTACAACGCTCCACATCTCAGCCTCCTGAGTAGTTAGGATTACAATTCGGAACCACCATGCCTGTCTTGTCTGAGTTATTAACATTCTGGCTGGGGGTGCTGTACATTATGGAAAGGAAGATGATAGAAATGTCCTAAGAACTGGGTTTGTATAGGAATCATGTTTATAAAAAAAAGAGCTAATTGTGCCAAGTGCTTGTGGCTCATGCTTGTAAAAATCCTACCTACTCAGGAAGCTGATTTTTTTTTTGCTTGTTCCTGGACTTGAACTCTGGGCTTGCACACTGTCCTTGGGCTTTCACAAGGCTAGAGATCTACCACTTGAGCCACAGCACCACTAATGACGTTTTCTATGTAAGTCGTACCAGGGAAATGAACTGGGGTCTTGATGCATTCTAGGCAAGCATTCTACCATTCAAACATGTTCCTGGCCTAGGAAGCTGATTTCTGAGGATCTGGTTCTAGGCACCTCAGTCAGAAAAACCTGAGAGACTTTATCTCAAATTAAGCAACACAGAGCTGAAAATAGAGGTGTGGTTCAAGTGGCAGGGCACCCCCCAACCCCAGCCTTACTGAACAAAGCTGAATGAGAACACAAGGCCAGGAGATCAAGTCTCAGGCTTGGCACCATAAGAAAAAGTTAGTAATCAGAGCCAGCTGTCCTGAAAAACAGAAAGCAACAAATTGAAGCTTGCTACCCTGGTATAAAATTTTGATGAGATAAAACAGGGGGACAATGAAGAGAAGGGAGTATTGCTTCACATGTTGTCAAGGTTTGAGATTTCCCTTTTGGGTTTTTTTGTTGTTGTTTTGGGTTGTTTTTTTTGTGTGTGTGTGTCTGTGTGACTGTGTGTCTGTGTGTGTGTCTGTGTGTGTGTGTGTCTGTGTGTGTGTGTTGTTTTGTTTTTGGCCTGTTCTGGGGTTTGAACTCTGGTTGTGGCTGCTGTCTGTAGCTTTTGTGCTCAAGGCCAATGCTCTACTGCTTGAGCCATAGCTCCCCTTTGACTTTTTGTGATTAATTGGTAATAAGAGTCTCTGAAGCTTTCCTGTCCCAATGGATTTTGTTTTTGCATGTGATTTGATATGTAAGACTGAAACATATTGAGGGATAAAAAGATCCATTTAAAATGTCTTAAGGATGAAGGTATTTCTTGGTGTTAAATCAAAATTGAAGAAGTCAGGAGTCATGAGACTCAATATCATCCAGTATTTTCAAATAAAAAAAACAAAAAACCAATATTGTTTTTAGTAATGAGAACTGAAGTGAATCATTCTGCCTAGTGGCAGAATGCTTGCCAAGCATGCACCAAGACCTGGGTTCGATTCCTTGGTACCACATACACAGAAAAAGCCGGAAGTGGTGCTGTGGCTCAACTGCTAGCCTTGAGGAAAGCCCAAGGACAGTGCTCACCTTGAGTCCAAGCACCTGGACTGGTAAAAAAAAATGATGATTTAAATGTTTTTGTTAATTTACTTTGAATTGGGTTTAGAAAAAATTAACCTGTAAAATTACAATTCCTGAATCTCATTAAACTTTTACTTCTTTAAGTTTGGTGCCAATGGCTCACACTTGCCATCCTCAGGAGGTTGGGATATGATGATCAGTGTTCAAATCCAGCTTGGGAAGGAAAGTTTGTTTGACTCTTATCTCCAATTTAAAGCCAGAAGGAGCTTTGGTTCAATTTGTTGAATGAAAAATACAAGTTTATAGTTCATTCTTGGAGATGGGCCTTCTCTGATCTCCTTTGTTTTCCTTTCATCTTTCTTTCTCTCTCCTTTCCCTCCTACTTCCCTCCCTCATTCCACTTGCCTTCTTTCCTTCTTTTTCTGTTTTGGGGTTTGAACCTAGGGCTACAGAATTGCTGAGCAGGCACTCCACCACTTGAGCCATGCCTCCAGCCCTTTCTATTTCTCATTATTTGGGGGATAAAAAAATGATGTTGCTTTTTTCCCAGATCACATTAGACTCAAATCTTTCTATTTTTTTCTCCCTCACACAGGTAGGATGGCAGGTATGTGCCACTCTGTCCTGCTTTTTATGTTGAGATGTAATAAAATATATATTATAGGAGTTCATTTACTCAGAATAATGATACTTTTCTTCTATATGATTCTCAAAAGTCAGGATACTTTAAATGCAAGAGTAGGAATGGGTGTGTGTGATATTGCGTGTTTAGTGTGCATATATACCCACACATCCAACACACATTTATATATGTATATATATATGTGTGTGTGTGTATATGTGTGTAAATATACATATATATGTATATTTGACACATATATACATATATATTTGACATATATATGTATATTGACATAATTGTAAGCCAGTGCTTTAAAATATTGCCATTCAAATCACAGTAAGCACCCCAAATCTTTTCCTGTCATGTGAGAGAAGATTATTGGTCCAGCCACAGGCCTTAGCTGTGTCATGTCATTTCTAGATTTCTACCTTTTCTACAGTTCCCTGACTAGTTCCCTGCCCTGGGAAAGTCTCATCTTTGTTTTTGTTTTTTTTTTTTTTCAGTCATCCTCAGAAACTGACCCTGTGTCCCACAGTGGTGACTGGAGTTCTGTTTCTAGTTAATTGAATGCCTCAGTGGCAGCTATTTGCCTGCCTATCTACTTGAACCTTTGGGTATCAGTCTTGAATCCAGCATTACTTAGGTGCCCTGTGGAACTGATAATAGTAGGTAAAATACAGTCTTGCAAGGTGCCAGTGGCTCAAACTTGTAATCCTAGCTACATAGGAGACTGCAATCTGAGGATTGTGGTTCAGAGTCATCCTGGACAGAAAAGTCTTGTCTGCAATTAACCACGCAAACGCCAGAAACAGAGCTGTGGCTCAAGAGATTTAAGTGTTGGCCTTGGACAAAAAGCTGAAGGAGAATACACTGGCTTTGAGTTCAAGTCACAGCAGTGATACACAAAAATAATCACTCTCTTCAGGCTAGCTGATGGCTTGTTATCTCTACCACACAACAGAGTCATCCTCCAAAGCCTGGCTCTTAAGGGGGACTGTCCCACGCCGAGTTCTCCAGTGCTTCACTAGCTGAGACATGATGAGTCACATCTAAGTTTAGATTAAACTCATATTTCATTATCCTCATCAGTTCATCAATTCCATTAGCCATTGTTCACATCCTGCCATCTATCAAAATGAAGACCAAACATCACCCCATCAGTGCCGCCTGCAGTTTATTGAAAGCTTAAAATTCTTTTTAGAGAAAATGGAACTATATAACATGAAATGATACAAGTTATCTAGGATGGGCCAGGATTGGGGACCTAGTGGTAGAGTGCTTGTCTAGCATGCACCAACCCTTGGGTTCCATTCCTTGGTACCACGTTAACAGAAAAAGCTGAAAGTGGTGATGTGGCTCAAGTGGTAGAGTATTAGCCTTGAGAAAGATCAAGAACAGAACCCAGGCCCTGAGTTCAAGCCTTAGGACTGGCACACACACACACACACACACACACACACACACACACACACTCACACACGTTATCTATACCTGGGTGCTGGGGGCTCATACCTGTGATCCTAGCTACTCAGGAGGCTAAGATAGGAGGACTGTGATCGGAAGCCAGCCCAGGTAGGAAAGTCTGTGAAAATCCTACCTCCAGTTAACCAGAAAAAAAGTAAAGCCAGAAGTCGAGGTGTGGCTGAAATGATAGAGCCCCAGCCTTGAGCAAAAATCTCAGGGAAATGGGGCTGGGAATTTAGCCAAATGGTAGAGTGCTTGCCTAGCATGCACGAAGACCCAGGTTTGATTCCTCGGTACCACATACATAGAAAACGTAAAAAGCTGGAAGTGGTGCTGAGGCTCAAGTGGTAGCTCTAGCCTTGAGAAAGTCCAAGGACAGTGCGCAGGCCCTGAGCACCACCCTCCCCCCCCCAAAAAAAATCTCAGAGAAAGTATCTAGGCCCAGAGTACAAGCCTCAATCCTGGCATTAAAAATAAAGCTATTCCAAATTATAACCCTAAGCCAGCTAGTAGGCTTTTTATGAATATCCATTTATCCAGGGCTAATTTTTTACATTGCTGGTTACTTAGAGTATTTTTAATGTTCAAAGCTGACTTTAGCAAGCAGAGTACAGGGGAGCCTACAGCTACTGGTGTCCGGGAGCTGCGGGCCAGCCAAGCATTCCACAGAGTAACTGATATCTGTCCCAACAGAGCTTTATGTATCCCAAATGTCACCTGTGTTGAAGGTGAGAACTCTTGCCAGATTGTGATAGTATCCGACTGGGATTTTCTAATGTATCTTCTACGTGGTGATCAATATAGTCTTTATTTTATATTTGGACTTGTAGTGATTTTTAATTTTTATTATCATTATAAAGGTAAGTTACAAAGGGGTTGCAGCTACATAGGTAAGTAGTACATTTCTTTTTGGACAATGTCATCTTTTTTTTTGGAGGGGGATGTCAATCCTGGGGCTTCAGTTCAGAGCCTGGGCTCTCTCTCTGAACTCAAGGCTAGCACTCTACCCCTTGAGACACAGCTATACTTCCTGAATTTTCCTTTTGGTAGTTAATTAAAAATAAGCAACTCAATAATCTTTATGCTCAGACCCACATGGAAGTGGGATCCTCATATTTCAGCTTACTGAATAGCTAGAATTATAGATGTGGGGCACCAGAGATTAAACAGTACTCACAGTCTTCACTGCACAGGTTGAGTTTGAACCATGGTCCTCAGATCTTAGCCTCCCAGGTAGGTAAGATTACAGGTGTGAGGCAGCAGCACGAAGGAAGAAAAAGCATGTTTTGATTGCTTTAGAATATAAAGCCTGCAAATGATACCATAGGTGTATTCAAACTTAATATGACATATTTATTCAAGAGCTCATTATAAAAGCATAAAATATCCATCTGTTAATTTAAAATGATAATATTAAAAGATAATAATTAAGATAAAATAAACAAATGAAACTTATAATTATAAGATTATAAAATAATAATCTGTTAATTTAAAAACTATAGTTACCTGTTTAATATATCATTAGGTGTATTTTTTTGCCAGTCCTGGGCTTGAGCTCAGGGTCAGAGCACTGTCCTTGGGCTTTCTCAAGGCTAGAGCTCTGTCACTTGAGCCTCAGCACCACTTCCAGCTTTTTTTTTTCTATGTATGTGGTGCTAGGAATGGAATGCGGGGCTTCAAGCACTCTAACACTAGTCCAAACTCCCAGCCCCTAGATGTATTTCTCTAGAGAATTAAGAACAGATGTTCAATTTGAATGTCAGTTGAATACAATTATTTTCAAATTAGGTATTGTATCTTTTTTAATATATTTTTTATTGTAATTAATAGAAGGGTTACATTACATTCGCCAGATAGAAGGTACATTACTTCACATGCATTGATATCGTTTCCCATGTCTTGGTCCCCATTTCCCTCCACCCCAAACCTACACTCATCTCGTTTTCCCCCCTTTCCTATCCAATTTCAAATAACCAAATACACATATATGTACTATATCAGATAACCAGGTGAAATACTGTAACAATATGAGATAACCAAAGGACAGCAAAAGAGATGAGAGATAACATAGTACACTAAGGAGAACAATCACTCATTATATGGCTTTTGTTTCTATATCCTAGAGGTCCTTTCATTTAGCGTCATATTATATGGCCTTATGTATCTAGGTTTTGCTCTATTGCAAATCTCTGCTAGAAGAGCCCAAGGTTTCTACTGATTATGATAAATGAGGGAAATCATTGAGCCTATGTTCCTTTGAGTCTGGCTTACTTCACTTAATAGGATTTTTTCTAAGTCTTTCCACTTCCTTACAAATGGAGCAATGTCGTTCTTTCTGACAGCAGTATAGAATTCCATTGTATACAAATACCACATCTTGTTGATCCACTCATCAACTGAGGGGCATCTGGGTTGGTTCCATCTTTGCTATGGTAAATAGTGCTGCAATGAACATCATTGTGCTAGTGGATCTAGTATGTCCTTGTTTCTGGACAATTGGGTAAATGCCAAGTAGTGGAATTGCTGGGTCATAGGGGAGTTCTATGTTTAGTCTTTTGAGGAACTGCCATACTGCTTTCCATAGTGGTTGAACTGAACAAGTTTGCACTCCCACCAACAGTGTAGTAGTGATTCCTCCTGGTCACATCCCCTCCAGCATCTGTTGTTATTAGTTTTCTTGATCCTGGCCATTCTAACTAGAGTGAGGTGGAATCTTAGAGTTGTTTTGATTTGCATTTCTTTTATGATCAGAGATGTTGAGCATTTCTTCATGTGTCTATAGGCCATTTTTGTTTCTTCTTCAGAGAAGACTCTCTTTAAATCTTTGGCCCATCTTTTAATGGGATGGTTGTTACTTTGGAGATTAGTTTTGGAGTGATTCAATTTTTTGAGCTGTTGATATATTTTAGATATGAGGCCTTTGTCCGTTGTATGGTTGGTGAAGATCTTCTCCCACTCTGGAGGCTTCTTATTTAATTTACTAGCTATGTCCTTTGCCATACAGAAGCTCTGAAGTTTAATGCAGTCCCACTTATCCAGCCTTTCTCTGATTTTGTTGTGTTTCTTGGTACTTGTTGAGAAAGCGCCGACCTGTGCCAAGGAGGCCTAGTGTATCTCCCATTCCTTCCTGTAAAGTTTTCAGTGTGTCAGCTTTTACCTCCAGGTCTTTGATCCATTTGGAGTTAATTCTAGTGCAAGGTGACAAAGAAGGATCCAACTTTAGTTTTCTGCAGGTGCTTAACCAATTCTGCCAGCACCACTTGTTGAAGAGGCTGTCTTTCTTCCATTCTATTTTTTTGGCTCTCTTGTCAAAGATTAGGTGGCCATAGGTCTGAGGGTTAATATCTGGGTCCTCAGTTCTATTCCATTGGTCTTCAGGCCTGTTCTTGTGCCAGTACAAGCTGTTTTGATTATTAAGCTCTGTAATAGTCTAAAGTTTGGTATTAAAATTTCTCCTGCGCTGTTCTTTCTGCTAAGAAGTGTTTTTGCTCTACAGGGTCTTTTATTATTCCATATGAAATTTTGGATTGCCTCTTCTATTTCTTTAAAGAATGACATTGGGATATTGATGGGTATTGCGTTGAATTTGTACATAGCCCTTGGCAAGACTGTCATTTTCACAATGTTGATTCTTCCAATCCAGGAGCATGGGAGGTTTTTCTATTTCCTCAGTTCTGCTTTAATTTCCTTTTTCAGGGTTTTAAAGTTTTCATCAAAAAGGTCCTTTACATTCTTAGTTAATTCATAGGCGCTTTATTTTCTTTGAGGCTATTGCAAAAGGAGTTGCTTTCCTGATTGTTGCCTCGTTCCTCTCACTGTTGGCATAGAGAAAGGCAGTTGATTTTTGAGGGTTAATTTTATACCCTGCTACCTTTCCAAAGTTTTGAATCAGCTCAAGGAGCTTGGGAGTGGAGTCCATAGGGTTCTTGTCATCTGCAAAGAGGGAAAGTTTTATTTCCTCTTTTCCTATTTGGATCCTCTTTATGCTTGCTTCTTGCCTTATTGCTCTGGCTAGGAATTCTAATACTATGTTAAAGAGGAGGGGAGAGAGTGGGCATCCTTGTCTTGTTTCTGATATTAGACTGAATGGCTTTAACTTTTTACCATTAAGTATAATACTAGCTGTGGGTTTGTCATACATAGCCTTTATTATACTGAGGAATGTTCCACGGATTCCTACTTTCTCCAGAGCTTTTAACATAAAGGGGTGTTGGATCTTTGCAAATGCCTTTTCTGCATCTATTGAGACAATCATGTGATTTTTGTCCTTGCTCCTGTTGATGTGTTGAATTATATTAATTGATTTGCGTATGTTGAACCAACTTTGCCTCCCTGTGATGAATCCTGTTTGATCATAGTGTATAATTTTTTGATGAGTTGTTGTAGACAGTTGGCCAGGTTTTTGTTGAGAAGTTTTGCATCAATATTCATCAAAGAAATGGGTCTATAGTTCTCTTTCTTTGATGAATCTCTGCCTGATTTGGGGATGAGGGTTATACAGGCTTCATAGAAGGAGTTTGGCAAAGAGCCTTCGATTTCAATTTCATTGAAGAGCTTGAGGAGTATTCGTGTGAGCTCTGCTTTGAAGACCTTATAGAATTCAGCTGTGAATCTATCTGGCCCTGGGCTTTTCTTAGGTGGACGTTCTCTTTTTGCCATTTCTATTTCAGTGCTTGAAATAGACCTGTTTAGTTGGGTTAGGTCTTCTTGATTCAATGTGGGTATGTTATTATTGGATAGAAATTCATCCATTTCTTTTAGGTTCTCAAATTTGTTGGCATAAAGGTTTGAAAAGTATTCTCTCATGATGCTCTGGATCTCTGTGGTGATATTACCATTCTCATCTGTGATTTTGTTTATCTCAGTATGCTCCCTTCTTTTTTTGGTAAGATAACAGTCTGTCAATTTTGTTGATTTTTTTCAAAGAACCAACTCCTTGTTTTGTTGTTTCTTTCTATAGTTTTTTTGGACTCCAATTCATTTAATTCTGCTTTGATTTTAATAATTTGCTTTCTTCTACTGGGATTAGTGTTGGCTTGTTGCTCTTCTTCTAGGTGCTTAAGGTGACACATTATATTGTTGGTTTGTGATTTTTCCAGTTTGTTATTGAAGGCACTGAGAGCTATAAATTTTCCTCTGAATACTGCCTTTGCTGTGTCCCAAAGGAGCAGGTATTTTGTTGCTCCTTTTTGTTGAATTTCATAAACTGTTGGATTTCTGTTCTGATCTCCTCGATGACCCATTGGTGATTCAACAGTGTGTTGTTCAATCTCCATGAGTTACAGAGTTTTCATTGGTGGAGATGGGTGTTTAGTTCGAATTTGATGGCCTTGTGGTCTCCAAGAATGCAGAATGTTTCTGAATCTGCCCAGGTTTGTTTTATGCCCTAAAATGTAGTCTATTTTGGAAAATGTTCCATGTGCTGCTGAAAGAAATGTATATTAGGTTGTTGCTGGGTGAAATAATCTGCAGATATCTGTTAGATCTAGTTGATCTATATAATTGTGGGGAATGATTTCAGTGTTTCTGAATCTGTCCAGGTTTGTTTTATGCTGTACAATGTAGTCTCTTTTGGAAAATGTTCCATGTGCTGCTGAAAAAAAACATATATTGTATTGTTGCTGGGTGGAATAATCTTTTTCTATATACATCTACCATCTTGGGCCAGTTGTTTATTCTAATTGTGAGAATGTACAAGCAGGCAAATACTTTGTCACACAAAGGAAGACTTAGAATTTAGGGACATTAAGTAGCCTCTATCTGCTACAAAATTTCTGAAGAACCTGAGTTTCCTCTTATCTCCTCTCGAGGAGAGTAAAAAATAAAATCATTAAGTGGTACTATTAGGGGCTCATAGTTATTCTATGTTGAGGATATTCTTGAAGTTCTCCCATGGATTCAGAAACTAAAAATGGTAAGGGATAAATTGCTTCTTCAATGGACACAGGTATCATGTCATCATCAGATGTAGGCAATATATAATTTTGGTAATTATTGTTTTTAAGAGTTAGAAAAGTTATTACTTCCCTAATTCTTTGTTTTTATCCCTTTTTATGTTCCTTTCTATGTTCCTGGCCCTCCCTCTCTGTTCCTCTGTCTGTTCTTTCTCTTAACCTCTGTCTTTGTGCCACATATACACATAAACACACACACACACACAAACACACATACATACACATACATACACACACACACAAATAGCTGACATAATAAAGGACATTATTTTGACATTTGTTTCAGCCTCCCTAAAGGGTAAAATGTGGTAAAAATGACAATTCTGAAATTTAAACAGAAATATCACCATAAAAGTATTTAGTAACCTTAGGATGAGCATAAAATTCCATTTTCATAGGGTTTGAGACTAGGAAAAGTTATGGGTAGAAAACAAAATTATAAAAATCAGGATCTAACAAGTAGTTCTCCATGCATAATAGCCAAAGGGCCTAAATTTTCAGTGAAAAGGGTAATACAAAAACACTAAAAGTTATTGCCTCCTTTAAAAAGACATTATCTAAAAGGGAGAGTGGTATATACAAATAATTATTAATATGTCATAAAACTGGCTTTTGCAGAGTAACTGAGCTAGTATCAGCTGGGTTTAAAAATGTTGAAGTGACCCAGCTTAGTATGTTCTTGGGAACTTAGCAAAGTACACATGCTATTCAGTATTAAGTTCGTCTAAAGCAAATGCTGGTAGATGAATGGAAGCTCATTAGCAAAGGTAACTTAAAGTCAAGGAAAAAGGACAACATAAATAAGCACCCGCAAGGCATATAAAAACCTGGATTGAGTTGGGTATAGTGAATCACCCCGTTATCCAGGCAGGCAGAGAAATAGGTTTGAAACCACCTCAGACAAGTTCATGAGACCCCATCTGAACAGAAAAAGCCGGGCATGATAACTAGCAGGCATCTGTAATCCTGGAGATAGCCCACTGGTTGGGCTGAGAGATAGTTGTGCAGCAGCATACAGCCTCTGGGAACAGGCCAGAACACCTGCAAAAACTGCAAACTCTGACCTAGTCAGCAGAGGAATCAATTTGCCTGAGAACCACAGGTATTCACATATTCCCAGAACCACCGGTCCCAATCCAAGTAAAGACCACCACCTACCGACCACAGAGTGAACTACAACAACAGTTCTCCATGCCGAGGAGAGTGCAAAGACTAATTACGACATACATAAATAAAGTCCCACGCAAAGCCCAAAAGGTAACAAGAGCGAAGGGACGAGAGAGATGTCACCATCCCAAGAAATGACACCTGAAGAGACACAAAACATGACCCTATTCAAGGAGATGATTGTGAACATGACTAAAGAGATTAAAACAGAACTCCAAGAACAATTCCAGGAACATAAGCAGGAAATCTCCAAAGAGCTCCTCGAATTCAAAAGAGAAATGGAAGAAAAGATTAATACCCTCAGAGCAGACATGATCAGCTCAGTGTCCACACTTCAAGCAAAAATGGAGGCATTAAGCAGCAAATTGACGGAGATGGAGAGTAGAACATCAGAAATGGAAGGTAAAACACAAGAGCTGGAACAGAGAATCACCACCTTGGAAAAATCAGTCAGAATCTACCAGAGAGAGCTCCAGGAACTGGCAGATGCAGCAAAGAAGTCTAATCTTCGTATAATAGGGATTGAGGAGGGGGCCGAATTTCAGGACAAAAGTATGCAACCTTTATTCACCAAAATCATAGCAGAGAAATTCCCCAACCTCAAAAGGGAAAATACTCACATTATTGAAGGTTTCAGGACCCCAAGCAGGCAAGATCTGAGAAGGAACTCATCTAGACATATCATAGTAAAGACACTAGACCTGAATACCAAGAAATTGATTTAAATGCTGCAAAACAAAGAAGGAGCTATATTATAATGGGAAGAAAATTTGAATTACAGCAGGTCTCTCCATGCAAACCCTAAATGCAAGAAAAGCTTGGAAAAATATCATTGATGTCCTGAAGACCAACAACTGCCAACCCAGACTGATATATCCAGCAAAACTAGTATTTACATTTGAGGGAGAAGCAAGAATATTTCACTCCAAAGAGAAGCTTTATGAATACGTGCACACTAAACCAGCGTTACAAAGACTACTAATTAATCGAGAACAAATTATAGAACATCAAGAACCCCCATCAATAAGCAAACATCTATAATTCACTAAACACAAAAGGGGAAA
Organism: Megascapheus bottae; assembly: GCF_031878675.1. Classification (NCBI taxonomy): domain Eukaryota; kingdom Metazoa; phylum Chordata; class Mammalia; order Rodentia; family Geomyidae; genus Megascapheus; species Megascapheus bottae. Next base: position 69,714,467 of record NC_143516.1, read on the forward strand.
AAAGAGAAAGAAACTTAGAAGTAAAAATAAATAACAACAATGGACACTGACCACTTCTCCATAATCTCCCTAAATGTGAACGGGCGAACAATACAATCAAAAGACACAAAGCAGCAGACTGGATTAAGAAACACCACCCATCCATATGTTGCCTCCAAGAGACCCACCTCACTGCCAAAGACAGAAACAAATTCCAAGTGAAAGGATGGAAACGAATTTTCCACTCCAATGCACCATGCAAAAAAGCAGGAGTTGCAATCTTAATCTCCGACAAAATTAACTTCTCAGTAAAATCAGTACATAAAGATAGAGATGGCCATTATATATTAATAAAGGGTACAATCCATGCCCATAATATTACAGTTATAAACATCTACTCCCCCAACACAGAAGCACTCAAATTCATCAAACAAACTCTCTTAGAATTACAGAACAAAATAGACTCAAACACAATCATTGTGGGAGACCTCAATACACCACTCTCAACAAATGACAGGTCAACTCAACAAAAGTTAAGCAAAGACACCATTGACTTAAATGACACCATAGCCCACCTGGGCTTAACAGATATACACAGAATCTTCCACCCAACGGCGAAACTTTTTACATTTTTCTCAGCAGCACATGGAACACACTCCAAAATAGATCATACAGAAAACTTAAGCAGATACAAGAGGTCTGATATAATCCCATGCATCCTATCAGACCACAGTGGAGTCAGATTAATTCTGAACAATGCAGTCAAAGTCAAAAAACATTCAATCACTTGGAAACTGAACAACACACTTCTGAATAACTCCTGGTTTACAGATCAGATCAGAAATGAAATTAAAAACTTCCTTGAATGTAATGACAATCAAGAAACATCACAAAGGAACTTATGGGACACAGCAAAGGCAGTTCTAAGAGGCAAATTTATTGCACTAGGAGCGCATATTAAAAAGACAGAAGAAGAGCATGTAGATAACCTAAAAAAAACTGAAACACCTAGAGGAGCAAGAAAAAGTTAATTCTAAAACAGCTAGAAGGACAGAAATAACAAAAATAATATCAGAAATTTCAGAGATTGAAATAAGGTCTACTATACACAAAATTGATAAATCAAAAAGTTGGTTCTTTGAAAGAGTCAACAAAATAGACAGACCCTTGGCAAGATTAATCAAAAAAAGGAAAGGGGAGACTCAAAGAAAGAAGATTAGAGACCCCACGGGAACAATCACAACTGATTCCCAAGAAATCCAGTCCATAATGAATAGGTACTACCAGGGCCTATATTCAAAGAAACAAGAAAATCTAGTAGAAATGGATGATTTCTTAAATAAATGTAGGCTACCCACACTGAACAACGATGAGGTAAACAAATTGAACAGACCAATTTCTTACAACAAAATTGTGGACGCAATCAGGGAAATGCCAACCAAAAAAAGCCCAGGTCCAGATGGATTCACTGTGAAATTTTTCAAGAAGTTTAAAGATGAAATAACACCTATACTCTTGAAACTCTTCCAAGAAATAGAAACAGAAAGGAGCAATACCAAACTCATTTTATGAAGCTAATATTACTCTCATCCCCAAACCAGGGAAAGACCCAACAAAAAAAGAAAACTACAGACCTATCTCTCTAATGAACACAGATGCAAAACTCCTCAATAAAATATTAGCCAACAGAATCCAGAAACAAATTTAAAAAATCGTACACTATGATCAAGTGGGCTTCATCCTACAAATGCAAGGCTGGCTTTACCATTCGCAAATCAATCAATGTAATATAGGAAATGGAAAGACATCCCATGCTCATGGCTAGGGAGAATCAACATAGTGAAATGGCTATACTGCCAAAATTGATATACAAATTCAATGCAATCCCCATCAAAATCCCAAAAACATTCTTTATGGAAATTGAAGATATAATCCAAAGATTCATATGGAACAAGAAAAGACCTAGAATAGCCAAAACAATTCTAGGCAAAAAGAGCAAGGCTGGTGGTATTACAATACCAGACTTCAAACTCTACTATAGAGACATAATAACAAAAACTGCTTGGTACTGGCCCAAAAACAGACCAGAAGATCAGTGGAACAGAATTGAAGATCCAGAAATAGAACCATATAACTATAGGCAACTTGTATTTGACAAAGGAGCCAAAGATATACAATGGAACAAACACAGTCTATTCAATTATTTGTGCTGGCAAAACTGGGCAGCCACATGCAGAAAACTAAAAATTGACCCTAGCCTTTAGCCATGCACAAGCATTAACTCAAAGTGGATCAAAGGCCTCAACGTCAGACCAGAAACCATGAAACTGCTACATGATAAAGTAGGAGGGACACTGGAACTCATAGGCACAGGCAACAGATTCCAGAACAGAATCCCAGGGTCACAACAGATTGGAGAGAGACTTGATAAATGGGACTACCTAAAAATAAAAAGTTTCTGTACAGATAAAAACATAGTTGCAAAAGTAGAGAGACAGCCAACCAACTGGGAAAAGATATTCACCAACAATACATCTGACAAATGCTTAATATCTAGTATTTACAGGGAACTCAAGAAACTAATCTCCCGAAAACCCAATAAACCATTCACTAAATGGGCAAGGGAACTAAAGAGAGACCTATCAGAAGAAGAGATTAAAATGGCAGAAAAACATACGAGAAAATGTTCATCATCTATGGTCATAAAGGAAATGCAAATAAAAACAACCCTAAGATACCACCTTACCTCAACAAGAATGGCCAAGATTTTGAACTCAGACAATGACAGTTGCTGGTGGGGTTGTGGAGAAAAAGGAACCCTACTACACTGCTGGTGGGAATGTAGACTAGTTCAGCCACTCTGGAAAGCAGTGTGGAGGTTCCTTAAAGAACTGAAAATAGACCTTCCCTATGATCCCGCCATACCATTTCTGGGCATCTATCCTGAACAGCATGACCCAGGATATTATAAAGACACCTGCTCAGCTATGATCATCTCTGCACTATTCACAATAACCAGGCGATGGAAACAATCCAGATGCCCTACTGAAGATGAATGGATACAGAAAATGTGGTATATATACACAATGGAATTCTACATAGCCAACAGACAAGATAAAATAATGGCATTCACAGGGAAGTGGATGAATCTAGAGCGAATCATGTTGAGTGAGACAAGTCAAGACCTAAGGAAGAAAAGGCGCATGGTATCCTTAATATGCGGTTATTAAATCCAAAGAGTACAAGGGCAAGGACTCAATAACTGCATACCCAAAGCTATGGACATGGTAATGGAAATACAAACATAACTATATAGACATAAAAACCTATGACTCTATAGACATAATGTTTTATTTCATAAATTGATGTTTCTATGACATACAAACCCTTAGCCTAATTTTTATTTAGTTCTAAATACTAAGTCCCAGAGATTGTAATTAGAGATTCCCCCCTTGAACAATTGTTTGTTAAACTTGTCATTTAAAATATGATGTAAACATAGCCATATAATGAATGATTGTTGTTCTTAAGGTACTATGTTATCTCTCATCACTTTTGCTGTCCCTTGGTTATCTCATATTGTTACACTATCTCTCTTTGTTACCTGATATAACGGATATATTTGTATTTGATTATCTGAAATTGGATAGGGAATGGGGGAAAACAAGATGAGGGGTGGGGGGCGGGGGGAGGTAAATGGGGACCAAGACATGTGAAAGGGTATCAATGTATGGGAGTTAATGCACCATCTATCTGGCAAATATCATGTAACCCTTCTATTAATTACAAGAAAAAATATATGAAAAAATAAATAAAAAAACAGAAAGAAAAAAAGAAGTAATGTACCTATTACCTGACAAATGTAATTAACCAGTATATGTTACTCCAACAAATATATATATATATATATATATATATGCTCTCCAAAATCACCAGTCTCCACTGAAGACACAATAAACAATGTCTTAACAGGCAAAATTTCTGTACAGAAGTGTTCATCATCAGTTAAAATCCCACAAGTAATCATAAAGTGCAGGACAGTGATGCTTTTTTATCCCTAATGCAGCATTCCCAGCCCCTCTGCTCAGATTGGCCCAGCTCAAGATCGCAAGCTGCTTGCAATTGGATAATTTGAAGAGAGTCAAAACATTTTTAAAAACAGGATGTTGCTTAACAGGAACGGATGTCTTAATTAACAGGACCAGGTGTAACTGAACTTCAGTGAGCTTATAACAGGTTGTATTGATTAAAGAATAATAGGAATAGGATGTAACTGAAACTTAATGAGCTTGTAGCAGGGTGTCTTAGCATTTAGTAGGAAAGGATGTAACTAAAATTCAACCAACCAGGGCCAAAGGAGGAACCTTGACAAAAAAGAAACAACAGTAGGCATCGTAACAGTGCTAAAAACAACCAATAACCCAAGAGAAGTTTGAAAATATCTTTAACTTTCAAAGCTATAGAAGTAACTAACAAATCTAAATTGAATAAACAAAAATGACAAAATAAAAAGGGACAAATTTGTAGAATAAGTAGCACAAAAATTCAAATAGGTATTCTATCTCTTGAACTTCTAATGTTAAGGTATTTGCAATAGATCATATTAATGTACTGTATGGAATGAAAGCCAAATGTGATATAAGTGCGCATGCACCTGCAAAAGTGTTTTTCATATGGTCAGTGGGCGGGGTTTTACAATCTTATATTTTTGCCAGTCCTGGGGCTTGTACTCAGGGCCTGGTCACTGTCCTTGAGCTTTCTCAAGGCTAGCGCTCTACCACTTGAGCCACAGTACCACTTCCAGCTTTTTCTGTGTATGCGATGAAAAGGAATAGAACCAAGAGCTTCATGCATGGTAGGCAGGCACTCTACCACTAGGCCACCTCCAGGCCCTTACAAATCTTATAGAAAGGTCTCAGCTATCTTTTTGATAATGTCTTGTTTTCTTGGTAATATTTTACTACTCATCTGATCTTTTAGCCTATGTAGGAAGATGGCAGATCCTTCTTCCTTCCTTGCTTTAGTGGTCATGCTTCTCAAACCTCCCATTTCTTTGCCGTCACCTGAATCATTACTGTTACAGTGGAAATAGTTAAGGACTTCTTGCCTGACACAGGTCAAAACTTTCTTAATGAAGACCCAGAAACACAACAAATCAAAGACAGTTTGCATAAGTGGGATTGCATTAAACTGCAGAGCTTCTGTATGGTAAAGAACATAACTAGCAAGCTAAATAAAAAGCCCACAGAGTGGGAGACTTCACTAACAATGCAACAGACAAAGGCCTCATACCTGAAATATATCAACAGCCAAAACTAATCTCCAAAGAAACATCCATCCCATTAAAAGATGGGCCAAAGACTTAAAGAGAGTCTTCTCTGAAGAAGAAACAAAAATGGCCTATAGACACATGAAGAAATGCTCAACATCTCTGGCCATAAAAGAAATGCAAATCAAAACAACTCTAAGATTCCACCTCACTCCAGTTAGAATGGCCAGGATCAAGAAAACTAATAACAACAGATGCTGCAGGGGATGTGGCCAGGAGGGATCACTACTACACTGTTGATGGGAGGGCAAAGTCGTTCAACCACTATGGAAAGCAGTATGGCAGTTCCTCAAAAGACTAAACATAGAGCTCCCCTATGACCCAGCAATTCCACTACTTGGCATTTACCCAACCACCCAGAAACAAGGACATAGTACATCCACTAGCACAACGATGTTCATTGCAGCACTATTTACCATAGCAAAGATATGGAACCAACCCAGATGTCCCTCAGTTGATGAGTGGATCAACAAGGTGTGGTATTTTTACACAATGGAAGTCTATGCTGCTGTCAGAAAGAATGACATCGCCCCATTTGTTAGGAAATGAAGACTTGGAAAAAATCGTATTAAGTGAAGTAAGCCAGACCCAAAAGAACATAGGCTCAATGGTTTCCCTCATTTGTCATAATTAGTATAAACCTTGGACTCTTCTAGCAGAAGTTTACAATAGGGCAAAACCTAGATACATAAGGAAGAGTCTAAATGAAAGGACCTACAGGATATGGAGACAAGAGCCATATAATGTGTGATTGTTGTTCTTAATGTACTATGTTGTTTTTCATCTCTTTTGTTGTCCCTTGGTTATCTCATATTGTTACAGTGTCTTACTCTGTTATCTGGTATATTTTATATATGTCTATTTTTTATTTGAAATAGGATAGGGAAGGGGGAAAATAAGATGAGGGGAGGGTGTGGGGGAAGGAAATGGGGACAAAAACATGAGAAAGGTTATCAATGTTTATGAAGTAATGCACCTTCTATCTGTCAAATATAATGTAACTCTTCTATTAATTACACAAAAAACTTCCTGCCTGAGAGTGGAACCACAGAATCCGTAGCTGCTGCCCTCATTTTATTCCTCTTTCCATACAGTAAGATTCACAAGATGGAGGTGAATGCAGCCCAGGTAGACATCTGTGGACTTGCTCTGTGATCTCATGTGGGTCTTTTAGAAAGGGTTTTAATTCTCTTTTCTTAATGCTTTGAAAATTTTTTATTTAAATTTCATTATCAGTGTGATGTATAGAGGGGTTACAATTACAGTTGTAAGGTGGTGAGTACATTATGTCTTGAATATTGTTACCCCTTCCCATCTTTATTTCCCCCACTTTCTCTCCCACGTTGTAAAATTCATTTCCAAGATGTTGTCTTGTGAATATCACTGTTACACTGAGTCATCTTTTATCCTTTGTCTCATCTTGTCTTCCCTTCCCTCCGTGATTCAAATAAACCAATGAATGTGTATACACTCCAACAGGAAAATTTTGAATTATTGAGCTAGTCTATACAGTTTCCACTTCTAGTTGGGACCTCTCTAACAAGTAAAGCTAGTAAAGGGCCGGCAATTGCAATCTAGTTAATGAGGAAAAGAAGAGATTCTGACTGTCTTCTGGACATCACACCAGCTTCTTTTTGAGCTTTAAAATATATAAACTGCAAATTGGAGGTGGGGCTAAAGGTGATGGGGGAGCTATCTGGGAGTTCAGGAAGGGGTTAATGCTGAACCTTTAGATGCTCCTGGCCATAGTATCCACCTGGTCTTGGAATTGTCTGGAAATATAAAGACTCAGGATTATAAAGAGGAGGTGAGCAGGAAAGGGAATACAACTGGGAGTTGTTAGGTCTGCCCAGGAGAACAGCCGCTTACCCCTTCCATTCCCCCAGCTTTGTGGGGGAGCCTTACCAGAAATCACTTGCCCAAACCAGTAATCACCTGTAACTGTCAATCTCCTGACTGTGAATCAGCAAAAGAACCCCAGGATCTGAGGCCACTTCCACATCTTCCACATCTGTGGCCTTCTCCTGGCCTTTCCTTACACTTTATAATCTCTCTCTGCCATTAGTTCCCTCTCTGCAAACTTAACCTCTACTGCAGGCTTGATTCTCCCAATAAACAGCCTGAACAGGGTGGTGGTCCCTTACAGGAGAATGTTTCCTTTGACTGCCTTCATTAGCATGCCCTCCATCTGGGGTCCTCAGCCCTTCCCTCAAAACCAGTTGATTTGGCCAGACCTGACTGAAACTGGCCTTCAGCCCTGGCCATTTCTCCCACTTCACTTCCTGGAGCCATGTTTTACCCCTATTCCCCATCTGTAACTGTTACAATTAGGAACTCCCAGTCCAGCGCTGTGCCATCTTTAGTGTTCAGCTGCTCATACATGCAAAGGACTTCCCTTACTCCCTGCTCCTAGTCTCTGACTATATATTTGACCCCGAACAAAAGTTGGGAGTCATTTCTCCCCCTCCCATGTTGACGGTGACTCTTTTCCTGTATGTGACTGTGTCTGTGTGGTCTTCTAGGATGGGTGCCTTCATAATTTTATTCCCTTTTCCTAATTTTAAGGGAAAATAACTACAGACCACCCACTGTCTCCCACAGAGGGTTCAGTCAATTTCTTCCTGACTTCCTGGAATCTTGTCATTAATGATAGGTCTGCCTGGAAGAAATGACTTCCTCCCTTGGCTTTCACCCCCTGCATCCTGCAAATCCCTGCCCAGCACCCATAACCTTGGCAACTGGCATGCATGGGGGCAGTGGGAGGTTCACCGGTCTGAGATATTTTCCCATCCTCTGAGATCACATCTGCTTCCACTGTGACCAAACCCTTCCCCTATATAATCTCTCACTCCCCTCCAGACTTGCTCCACCAGACTCCATTTTGGGCTTCAGGAGGTCTGCTCTTTCCTCACACAATAAACCCTCTTCTGAGTTGTGTGGAGTTTCCTTTCAGCAGACATTACAATTAAGATACGCAAGCAATAGACAGACCCAAAATTTGGCCACAAGATAGCTGGCTGAATAAGAGGTCTTTGGATCCAGATGAAGCAGCAATATTTGATCGTTTCCTGTATCTTTGTCACTGTGATTAGAGGATTAGCAAACCAGTATTTTAGCATCCATCCTAATGTATTTTTTTTAGCTTCTTCTACCTCAGAGGTCTTTTCACTTGTAATGTTCCCCATCACATTTTACCAGAGTAGTGTCTTGTAGAGGCTCAACTTCTCAAATCTGCAGATGTCTCACAAACTACCCCATGTGCTTTGTCAGTCTTCAGTGGATTCTCTTTCAGGGTGATAACAAGTTAAAGGTGCTCCTTAGCAATATAAACTGAGTATGTCCTCATGGACAGCTGGAAAGCCAAATAGACAGCTGGATACAGACAGAATTGAGGACCAGAACTCCACACTTGCATCTCAAACAGGTTTCATACCAATTATAAGAGTAAACGTGCCAAACACCAAAGAATATTTACCAATCAGTGGTGTTTCTTGCCCTGTTTGTGCACAAAATTGCTGAGGTAAATCAGGCACAAGATGGTTTTTTAATATGAGCACTAGCCAGCGAGTAACGATGAAGAATTTGTCTCCTTCAGAGAGAGAGGAAAGAGATACTCAGTACCTTTCCTGAATGAAAACATCCCAGATGATTTCCCATATTTATTTTTAAAATATGCTCTCCTAGAACCATTCAAGTCACAAGTGAAGACAAAAGCAAACAATGTCCTGGCAAAGCAAAAATTCATATCTGAGCTGAAGGGTGTCCCATCAACCCAAATTCTGCAAGCAAGTACATAGAGCAACTATGCTGCTTGCCTTTTATCCCTATACTTACATTGGCCAAGTTCAAGTTCACAATGTGCTTGTGATTGGTTAATTTGAAAAAGATTTAAGCAAAATTTAAAACAAAACAAAACAGGATGTGGCTTCATTAACAGAAACAGGATGTCTTAATTAACAGGCCCAAGTGAACTGGTAATAGGATATCTTAACTAAAGTATAACAAGAATAGGCTGTAACTAAAATTTAATGAGCTTGGAACAGGATGTCTTAAAGTGTAACTGGAAGAGAATGCAAGTAAAATTCACTATCCAGGGCTAAGACACCTGGCCACAACTGGAAGTTTCACAAGACTGAATGCAAGGACAGTACCCACCTTGATGGAAAAGGTGGATTTTCTCACAGTAGGTATTCTGGCACTGTTAAAAGCAACTAATAAAATAGGAATAACAAAACCTAACTTTCAAAGTTATAGTTGGAAACATGAGAAAACCAGTCAATACCTAAACTAACAAAACAAAATTAAATAAACTCAAAAATGACTAGAAAAGAAAAAAAGGGACAAATTTTTGGAGTTAGTAGCACAAAAATCCAAATATATCCCCCCTCCTAATATTCAGATATTTCTAGTAATCATTTGCCAATGTTTTGCTAAAAATCCACTGTCTGCAATGAAAGCCACCTGTGATGTAACTACAGACACATCAGCCAAGGAGGTAAGTTTTTTGATATGTCTAGTGAGCCAGGTTTTGCAGTTCTTATAGGAAGATATCAACTGTGTTTTTGATAATGTCTGTTTCTTGATAATATTAATTATTTTTCATATGTAACTTCAGTTTTTGCTTTGGCCAAGTATCTTGGGCACTGACATCTAGCTCCAACTTAAATAATATACCTACCATAGTTAAAATATAATTTCTTCATGAGGTTATGTAATGGAATCAATTTGTTTCTATACAGTCAAGGTAATTTGTGTCCAAAATTTACCGAATAGATATCAGAATAAATATACTCTAGGCACAAGAGAATCAATAAAGAGCCCATTAAGGGAAGTATTAGACAGTATGAAAATTTCAATAGTTTATGTAAAGCAAAAAGCCTTTGGTGCCTTGTTATGTGAGTTGTATAGTGTTTTATTTATACTTGGGGAAACAAGTCTGAGTTTTTACATGATTATTGCATTTCCTAATTTAAATTGTGAGGCTTATAAAATGTAATTGAGTCAAAAGACAAAGAGTTTTAGTCATGATTTTAAAATATCATTCATATACACTAGAGTTGAAAATAGAAGACTGGAAAAATGTATTCTATAATTAGAGTACCTGAACATAGTGTTCCAAGCCTTTATTCGTAGATACTTAGATTATTATTTGAGTCCATCACCAGCATAAAAGTTGTGAGTCTGTATCTCAACCAATGGTCAGGCATAATTTCCTGCAACTGTTAGGTAAAGCCCCAGGGAACTGCAATATCTGGGACAGTGGTATGCATTTGTCATCCCAGATGACAGTGATGGAGAAGCACACTTACAAGTATCATAACCCAGGTTGGATTGGACATAAAGTGAGACTCAGAAAATAAGCAATGTACAAAGGGCCTGGTGAGATTGATTAGAGTGGCTTGACTTGACTTGAAGTACCGGTGCTAAGTTTGCTCCCAAACAAACAATAAGTAATAAATAAGTGTAAATACATGGTGCAACTTTGAAATAGTACTTTATGAAGGAAAAACACAATAGTAGGGATCAAAGTGTAGTACAAAGTGGAAATTGGTTTCAATTTACTAACAAGGTTTTGGGAATTTTAACTGGCATATACATTTATTTAAGAGTACTATGTATGCATAATATTTGGAATAAGAGGAGGAATGTATATTCGAGTGGGAGATTTTTAATGAATTTGTCTTCAACTTTGCAATCAGATACACAGGAAGACTAAAATAGATTTCAATAACACAATTTATAAGTTTAACCTTTAACAGATTAATTGCAAAAGTCATTTTCTATTCAGAGATAGAGCTTTTATCAAAATACTACAATTATTTATTCTATAATGTGTATATACCACACATTATTGAGAGTTGAATGATAATCAAAATAATTTCCATCAAAAATAATGAATCCAATAATTCTGAAAGGAACACGGAGTGTTAAATCATTAAATTTAATGAATTTCCCAAATGAATGAATTTAAATAACAATAGCAAAAAATAAAAGAAATTCACAGACAACAGAGATCAGTAATGTTGAGTATTATTTGAAATGAATGGTCAAATGAACAAACTCTGGTAAGATTGGGCAAAGGGAAAGTATGGAATCAGAAAAAGGTGAGTCACAGCTAGAATTCTATCTAATTTAGCATAATGTTAGGACATAGGTTAATATATATTTATGACATACAAACCCTCAGCCTAATTTTAATTATGTTCTAAAATCTAAGTACCAATGATTGTATATAGAGATTTCCTTTTTGAATACTTGTTAAATATGTCATTTGAAATATGATGTAAAATCAATGTTAATAAATTCTTTAATAAAAAAAATATATTGGGGCCAGCCAGGCACCAGTGGCTTACAACTGTACTCCTAGCTACTCAGGAGCCTGAGATTTGAGAACTGGGGTTTGAAGACAATCCAGACAGGGTAGTCCAATTAAATACCAAAATGTTGGAACAAGTCTCAGCAACAGTACGCACACTCTCCTAAACACACACACACACACACACACACACACACACACACACACACAGTAATAACATCACAAAGCAGTTACATTGACCAATGAAATCGAAGAGCCACAAGTGATCCCATATAGTGACAGCCACGTGATTCTTGGCAAAAACGTGTTGGAGCAAAGAGCCTGTTTAACAAATGGAATGGGGTAAACTGGACATTCACATGTAGATAACTGAAGTTGTCTCACCTATCTCTCACTCTGTAGAAACATGAATGAAAAGGGACCAAAAACCTTAATAAAAGACTACAGACTCTGAAAATGATAGAAGACACAGGGGAAAAAATGTTCCAGTAATAGATTTAGAAAACAATTTTGTTAATAGAGCGCCAATAGTTCAAAAAATCAAAAATTTTGCACACTTCTGCATGCGTTTCTTGGAAGTTTGTCCTCCTTTTGAAAATTTAATTCATTTGCTCATTTATTCCTTGCATTATTTGTTTGGTAAAGGGACTGACCTCCAGGCTCTACTACTTGAACCACACCTTCAGATGGATACTCAGGGACTTTTCTATCTGGGCTGGTTTTATCATCCTGTAGATTCCAGCCTCGTGAGTTTTTAGGATTACAATCATAAGCCACCAACATCTGTCTTGGTTATTCATTCTTCTGCTGCCTTATTTTTGGAGTTACTTATATATTCAGAATATTAAGTCTTTTTCTAGCGAATAATTAGCAAGGACTTTGTGCTATTCTGTAGTCTTCCTTTTGATTCCTGCTACTATGTCTTTCACAGTGCAAAGCTTTTGATTGATAAATGGAATTTTATCAAGTTACAAAGCATCTTTGCATCAAAGGAACCAATGATCAGAGCTTAAAAAAACCAGTCTATACAGTATACAATAATATCTTTGCCAACTATATTTCTAACAAGGGAAGAGTATGTGGAAGATATACCGAACTCAAAAGTTTAATTGTTACTTCCTGGAAGACGGAGTCAGTAGGTAAACTCCCTAGGTGTCTCTGACCAAACAGAAGATTAAGGTCCTAAGACACACTTGACCTCAAGAGATCTACACCACTCAAACTTTAAACATATAAAAGACTTGGGGCCAGGAATTTGGCCTAGTGGTAGAGTGCTTGCCTAGCACGCACCAAGACCCAGGTTCGATTCCTTGGTACCACATACTTAGAAAAAAGTCGGAAGTGGTGCTGAGGCTCAAGTGGTAGAGCCCTAGCCTTGGAAAAAAAAAGACTGCCCTCCTCAGAAAGGCAAAAGAAAACAGAGAAACAGCCAAGTGAACCCCTGTTGTGTTGTGCAGCTGCCTCCTCAGTTCTAGCTTCATCACCCCAGGCAGTGTGGGGAAAATCAGAAAAACACACCTGCAACGCCATCCATCCATCTTTCAACAGAGGACCAAACAAAGACTGAAGAAAGCATGCAGCAGCAGCCCCTCAGCAACCAAGGCTGGAAGTCAGGAAAGAGTCAGAGTCAGGGAAAATTCCCCCATTCTGAGTCTGATCCATCACCACCACCACCTTGCCACTGTGACCACCATGATCATTTAAAGGGCATTTTGAGCACAGGAACTGAGATGACAATCGGGGAAATACTACTGGACCTAAATATGAACACAAAAGAGAATTTCTAATGAATGGGATCATGGACAAGATCTTTATGCTCATGATAGAAAATTTCCTAAAACAAAACCTCTAAGTACTTGGAAATCAAGAACTCCTAAAATATCCTTAAGGTAAATTAAAATACATTGTCACTTCAGAAGAAAGTATTTGCAATCCATAGATCTGATTAACGTCTAAGATAATGTAAAAGAAGACACATGATTCGATAAAACGCACCTATAAGAAGAAAAGGAAATTAGAGGGACTCTTGAAGAGTCATTTCAATTGAAACACAAAACCAGAATTCATAGATATTCATTCATTCGAACAGATTCAAAATCAGAAGAAGCTGGACACTAGAGGCTCATGCCTATAATCCTAGCTACTCACAAAGCGAAAGTCTGAGGATCATACTTTGAAGGCAGAAAAGTCCATGAGATTCCTGTCTCCAGTTAATCAGCAAAAAAAACCAGAAGTGGAGGTGTGACTGGAGAGGCAGAACCCCAGCTATGAACAAGAAAGCCAAGGGGAGAGCGTGAACCACTTGAGTTCAAGCCTTAGATAAATGCGCATACACACCTCACATGAGAAATGAAAATTGAAAATATAATGTGAACCCTATTCATACCTGGTTGAATGGCAGCAATTTCAAACTCTGGGAACACCATGTTATGCCTTATTTGTGAAGCCATCACCATGTTCTTGCCGGACCTCTCCAGTAAAACATGTAGGCCATTTCCCAATTAGACTAAAGATGCACAAATCCTACAACTTAATCATTCCACTCTGGCCTGTGGTTCCCCATGTGCCTTTGGGTATCAAATACCTGCAAAATTGTTGTTTAGATGCACTTGTTTAGAAGCAAAACAAAAACATAAAAGTACAAGCTACCCAACAAAGACTGAATAAAAATTGGGGCATATTTGTATAATCTAATCATAAATGGCAATAAAAGAGGAAAAAGACAACCATCTACAGCAATGATGAATCTCAGGAGCAGAGAAAGTTCAAGATGTTGCTACACTTGGAAGTGTACCTATGGCTCAAGTGGTAGAGCACCAGCTTTGCGTTAAAAACAGCGCCTTCATCCACAGGTATTCATATGTATTGTACATCTGCTCTATACTTTATGAAAACAATTGGGAAAAACTATCTTCAATAAGTGCTGTAGGAAAAATTTGTACATTCATATAACTGAAGAAAGTAAATAATTCATACCCCATGAGATAAAGTACATAATTTCTATCCTATGTCTTAATGGCTGTCAGAAAAGTCCTTATTTTGCACATATCAGCGCTGGTGCAGGTTTCTTTGCACCTGTGTGTGTGTGAGAGGGGGTATGTTGAAGGAGCGTATGTGTATGCTGATTTTGGAACTCAAGACCTCACACTCTCAATTGGCTTTTATGCTCAAAGTCATTCTGTAGTACTTGAGCCATATCTCCACTGTAGCTTTTTGCTAATTAATTGGAGATAAGCATTTTGTGAAATTATCTGCCTGGGCTGGCAAGGAAGCAGGATCCTCAGACTTCATCCTTTGGCGTAGTTGGGATTGTAGGAGTGAGCCACTAGTGAGCGCTTGGCTCCTGGTGTAATTCCTTAAATACACACTCCATGTGGAGGTCCACATTTGCCTTCATTTAAATCATAATTCTTTTAAAATCAGCAAATAACCTTTGTTTTGACGTGTCCTCATTTGCATACAATGTACCTTAATTGAATTTCCCCCCTCTGTCACTCTCCCTCATCACCTCCTTCCCAAACAAACTCAACAAGTGTCATTGTTCCATTTTTTTTTCCCCCACAGGAACACAAAATTCAACAAGCTTTAGTGTTCCTTTTTCTCACAGGAACACGAAGTATTTTGACCATATTCATTCTTCTCCACCTGGTCTGTTGTCTCTCCCTGTCTATTTTTCTCCTGCCAATGTTGTAAGCCACATCATGAACTTTCTTCATTGTATAATCATTTTTACTTGCTTCTTCTTCAAGGATCCTAGAATCTATTATTCCTTATTTATGGCACTGGCACAATTGCGGACAAGAATCTGCAGGTCACATTCACTGTTGCTTTCTCAAGTTATTTGTGGGTATCTGCCTTGTGTTAATCTCAAGATTTGGGGAGTAGAACTGTCCTCTTATTCTCATCTTCATAGACTATTTTGTAAGGTTCCCAGAACTCAGATAATGTCTGTTGGTTAAAAAAATAAAAATACAAAAAAATTGTTAAATGCTTTGAAATTTACTTGTGTTAGAAATTTTCACAGTAAATGAACTTACTGTGGATTAATGGAAAAATATAAATTGGATCTCTTCTGTCCCCTCACCATGCGCCATACCATGTTTTCATTGTATTTGTATCAAAAAGTTTTGGCAAATTTTCATATATATAGATATATTTCTAAATCTTTCTCTCTATATATATGTTTACAGACACATTTGAGAAAAAAAGAAAAAGCCTCAAAAAAAGAAAAAACACAGATCCCTTCGTTGTGTAACTGATTTGGCCCAGCTATCTCTTTATCTCTGATAGAAGTCCCTTTTTTTTTTCTCCTCCAAAATCGCATCTTTGGGACCTTTCCATAAAGTGTGTATGTGAGTGTGTGTGTGGCAGGGGGTGCATGGGTGTGATTTCCAAATTGGTATTATTTGACATGGCTCCAACTTTCAAAGAGTGTAAAATAATATTTACTGGGCACTCACCATCTGAAATGATAACACAAATGATGACAAAAATGTTTTAAAACGTCCCTTTTTATTTTTATAGTTCTCTTTTATGAAATAAACTCCAGATATGGCTATTTAATTTACATTTTGCAATTTTATGGAAGATTGTTTAGTTTAGGAGATCTTAAGTAAAGTTTACTCAGCATTTTTTCCAGGCATATGCAGGCATATGCCCTTTCCTCATTATAAAA
This sequence comes from Megascapheus bottae, assembly GCF_031878675.1. Classification (NCBI taxonomy): domain Eukaryota; kingdom Metazoa; phylum Chordata; class Mammalia; order Rodentia; family Geomyidae; genus Megascapheus; species Megascapheus bottae. The sequence continues at coordinate 69,730,766 of NC_143516.1, forward strand.
AAGTACCAAGAAAAATGCAAGTATATTTGGTAAAGTTGCAGTCTCTCTAGTTGGTTGAAATAGCAAGGAAAGAAAAAATGACAAATCAGGTTTGTCACCTAGTGATCAGATACTAGGTATATTTACCATGTATATCAATAGCAAAAGTTCAAGTATTCATGATTTGGTACACAAACACTTATAGAGGGAGATAAAGAAGGATAGCTCCCATGCTGAAGAGGCTTGAAAGTAAATACTTGCTCCATTTATTGAATGATAACATGCCCTCTTACCTCCATTAGCAGCAAGAACTCATTGCCTTGTTCAGCCAGAGATTTTCCAATTCTGTGTTTAGAAGAGTGACAAAGAGGTGGTTAAAAGCATTCACTTTTTCAGGGGATGGAAAGCAGTGGGACAGTAAGGTTCACGTTAGCAGTACTTCATGTGTTCGTTCCCAGGGTAGAGCATCCCAGAATAGCTACAATCAGTCCTGAGAGAGGGGCTCTTGTTCACCCAGTTTTGGCATAAAGATAATACCTGGGTCCATATAGTATGACACTAAATGAAAGGACTTCCAGGATATAGAAACAGGATATAGAATGAGTGACTGTTGTCCTTAATGTACTGTTTTATCTCTCATCTCTTGTCCCTTGGTTATCCCATATTGTTACAGTGTCTTTATCTTGTTAGCTGATATATTGTTTTATGTCTATTTGGTTACTTGCAGTAGGATAGGGAAGTGGGGAAACAAGAAGAGGGGCTCGGATGGGGGGAGGGAAATGGGGACCAAGACATGAGAAAGGGTATCAATGTTTGTGAAATAATGCGCCTTCTATCTGGTGACTATAATGTAACCCTTCTATTAATTACAATAAAAATATATGAAAAAAGAGTATATCTGGGGGCAGAGAGCCACACTCCTCCATCACGCGCTGGGAATTCTGTAGTAGTTCTTCAGCATAGATGTACCGTCCAATCTCAAGTGCAGAACACCTCCTCTCAAGTACCGACTCCACAGGCTCCACATTGACTGTGTGGACCTTGCAGTCTGGGTCCACAAAGGCGATGGCTTTCCAAAACTGTGCCACAGCAAACCAAGTCCATGGTGCCAAATGTTGCAAGTCTCCATCACCTTGGCTGTGACTCGACTTCCCTGAAGTCCCTCCTTGGAGATGAAGAGCTGGCACCACCAGGGCTGGCATGTAGGCTTTACCACACAACAAACAGCTCTTCTTCAAACTTCTCTTTTTTGTGTCTTTCAAAAATTATCTCTAGGAAATTGGTTGTACAATGAATTCACACACACACACATATGAGTAAGGTCTAACTTCCACACAAGAGAGAGAAAAAAATAATAAAAAATAATGTGTCTTTTGCCTCATAGAACCTGACTTACTCCATATAATATTTTCCAGGGCCATCCATTCTTCTGTAAATGATGTAATATCATTCTTCCTGATGGATGAGTAAAGTTCCATTGTTACAAACTTGTTAAAGTGTGAGTATGTAGAATCCTGTATAATTTGTCATATCAAAGTGTATTTTTAGATCTCATTTCTGCATGTCAGAAAGAATGGGAACCATTTGTCTCTCTGAGATTGGCTTATCTCCCTTAACATGATTCCTCCATTTCCTTGCAGATGGCATTATTTTATTCTTTCTAATGGCTGTATAAAATTCAACTGTGTATAAGTACTATATACTCTCATCTATTGTGAGGCATCTGGGCTAATGTGAACAGTGCAGCAATGAACGTGGATGTGCAGGTGTCCTCATCATATCCTGGCTGGCTCAGAGGTACAATGACTAAGTGCTTCTTCATATGTATATAAAAATAGACATACTGAAGTGAACGTCAGGATATGGAAACAAGAGACCTCTTTAATACTTCCCTCCTCCCCTCCTTCCCTCCTTCCCTTCTTCTTTTCTTTCTTTCTTCTTTCTTTTTTTTCTTTCTGTTAGGTTTTAGCTTTTTGATGATTCTGTCTTCTTTACCTTATGTGTGCTGTATTCAAGTGGATGTCTTCAGAAGGGTTGGGAGAGGGGAAAAGGCTGAAAAAGCAGCAGTGGAGCTCACTATACATTAATGAATGTGAACTATACAACTGGTGGGTGGAGACAAGAAGGAGGGACTGGAAGAGAATGAAGGAACAGAAATCACTGTAGGAAAGAAAATGTATTCATTGCCTGACTCATGTCTTTGTAATCTCTCTATACATCACAATAAAGTAAATAATAACATAATAACAATAAATAATAATAAAGTAAACTAATATTTTAAAAAAGTAAACGTGGGCCAGGAGCATTGCCTAGTAGTAGAGTGCTTGCCTAGCATGCACAAAGACCTGGGTACGATTCCTTGGTACCACAAATCCAGAAAAAGGTGCAAATGGTGCTGTGGTTCAAGTGGTAGAGCTCTAGCTTTGAAAAGGCCAAGGATAGTGCTCAAGTCTGAAGAAGAAGAAGGAGGAGGAGGAGGAGGATGAGAAGGAAGAGGAGGGGGAGGGGGAGGAGGAGGGGAGGAAGAGGAGGGGAAGGAGGTGGGGAAAGAGGAGGAGGAAAGAAGAGAAGAGTAAATGTGCTTATCTGATAGTAGGATATTACCTACTAAAAATTATAGAGGGTTAAAAGTTAAAGTTAAAAGTCAAAGTTAAAGTTGCTTTTGTGTGCTGAAAGAAACAGCTCCAGTATGTGACCTGTGGTTTGGGCAGCATGTAGGGATAAGGGGAGAAACTTTACATGTAGTTTCTACCCAGCTTCCATCCAACAGCAGTGATACTATCAAAGCAGGGTGATCCACAGGTAAAGACACCCTTGACTGGAGGCAGACATTGGAAGGGATCCAGGAAAAATTTAAACATGAAGGAGAAGGTGTCAATGGGGTGAATATAAAGAAGAATTTCACAAGTATGTATCAAAATTGAATAATGAACCTGCCACTTAAGGGTAGGGTAACAACAAAGAGGGGGTGAATTGGGACAAATTATATAAAACGCATGTGTGGAAACATGAAATTCCTTTGTACAATTAATATTCACTGATATAAAAGAGAAAAATTTCAACTGTTACAATTAACAGACTATATGACGTGCTTATGAGCTAATATATATATATATATATTAGAAAACAAACGAGAAGCAGCCAAGTATAGACGCGTTACTAATTTTTAAAACTCAAATCCATCTTCTTATCCTAAAACTACAGCTAAAATTAAGACTTCAGCGGAAAGATTTAAGAACTGATGTGAAATAGCTAAAAAGATCAGCAAACTAGTCTGAAGTAGTGGCTCACATCAATATCCAAAACACAGAGGAGTTTTCAGCTGAAAGTAGCTACTGCATCTCCATTTCAGTAAATAAGGCAGGTATGGCGGTATGCATGGGTCAGCCATGTTATGTCACAGATAGGTCAGAGGAGCGTAAGTCAAGGCATGTTTATCCAGTCTGGCATTGAACTATGATCTTCAGGTCTCAGTCTCCTGAGTAGCTAGCACTATAGGTGTGAGCCACCATCACCCCCTTTAGATGATTTTAACCTTGAGGAGAAATGGTGGAAACGTGAACCTATAATTGTCAGAAGAAAATGAGAGGGAAACATATGCATACATGACAGTGAAAATACAAAATACCATGGCAAAGAGGAAGTCTCCTGAACATAAAATGAACATGAAGCTGTGTTGCTTTTCAGTGGCACAGTGCTTGATTGACAGCCAGCTCCACAGTAGTAGATAAGGATACCAGGAGTTAGCAGAATAGGAAAATCTTCAGGGGTCTAAGTTAGATAGTGATGGTACCTTTCAAAATGAAGATAAAATAAAGTTGATTATAGATGACTTTTTAATTCTAAATTTTAAGTAGTTACATTATCTTGTTTAGTACTATGATGATGCCACATAACAGTATATTTTCCTACACTGCACTACTTAATATTACACAGAAATTAATATTATCCAACAAAATTGATTTATTTGGATATTTAGTATTCAACAAAACAGTCAGTACATTTGGGAAAAATGAATCAATAAAGGAAAGCAGTACTGTGACATTCTAAAATGGTATTCTCTATAATAAATAAATGAAAATGATGCAAATTTGGGGTGTTTAAACATTTAGCGAACAGAGAATGTTTATCCTGCTGCAGAGAGGAGATGATCTGCTTATGTGCTGAAGGCTGAAGATTTATTCTTTTAAATCTACAAATGTGATGGCCTTATAGAATGGGAATGGCATTGAACAAAGCACGTGTCTGTCTTAGCATTGTCTTTCTACTTTTCAGCTGGTCAATACTAGATTTTTTTTTTGCCAGTCCTGGGCTTGAGCTCAGGGCCTGAGCACTGTCCTTGGACTTTCTCAAGGCCAGAGCTCTACCACTTGAGCCTCAGCACCACTTCCAGCTTTTTCTAAGTATGTGGTACCAAGGAATGGAACCGGGTCTTTGTGCATGCTAGGCAAGCACTCTACCACTAGGCTAAATTCCTGACCCATTACTAGATATTTTATGTTGGTCAAATAACTAAAACAACAATCTCAGAAGCCATTTGTGTGTATGCCTACCTAGAATTTTTTGCAAGAGCCCCTTATCTTTTTATTGAGCCACTATTATTTAGAGAAGGCATTCTGCATTCAGTCAATCCTCAACTTGTTTTTCCTTTTTTCTCAACTTACTCCGGCAAATTTGATTTTTGCCTCCTTGACTGATTTTGTTTCTCTACCTTTTATATAGCTTTTATATAGCCTACACATAGGGAGGACATTTGAACTTCCCTATTCTAACGGGTAGAAAGGAAGTGCAAGAGACACATTGGCATGGTATGGTCTATGAGAGGAGAAAGTGTCTTAAATGAAAATCATGTGGAGAATAAGGTAGGAAACACAGGAACCACGTGTTAGGATGGAGCCTAGAAAGTGATAATATTTTTGGTTTAAAAAATAATATCCGTAATGATATAAACTTGACGGTAAATATATCAGGCTAGAAAGGTAGCAAATTGAGGTGGATTCTTTAAAGGATCAAATGGAAGTGCAGAGGGAAAAGTACACTGGAAGGTGTGCTTTTTAGATCTCTGGTTGTGATGGCTGTACAGCTCTCAGTGTTTCTGCTTCTCAGAAATGGGCATATGATCAATTTTAGGTTAAATACTGACAAGTAAAAAGAGCTTGAAGTACAGTAGATGTATCATATATAGATTAGGATAAGCAAAGTGGGCTCTCATGCAACCGTGGCTCTTTCATTCTGTGCATGCATTCCTGTGTCCACAGAGATGTTTCTTGTAATATAGTTTCCCATGGTAGGAAATAAGCCAACTGGAATTGTGAGAGGAAGAAAATGCAGGAGATAACTTGGAATTAGAAATGTTACCCGAAGGGCTTTAATGCCTCCTGTGGTATGACTGAGTCATGAATCGGGGCTATTTAGGACAGAGTCAGTAGCTTTCTAGTACTTTTAAGTAGTCCTAAATAAAAGTATAGAGAGAAACAAGCAGAAATTCTTGGTGCTTTAGGTAGAAAAGTATTCATTTCCTTCTTATTTAGGGTGTGTTTCACAAGAATTCCAAGATTGCCAATTGCCTTACACACTGTGAATGTCTTCTTTTTGTACACAAAGTAACATTTCTTCCTCGAGACTAAAGAATAATCTAAGCTGTACTCTTTTTCGCAAAGACTCTTCTAAGATAATGACTGGTATTTTTAAATAGTCCTGATAGTTTGAGTATTTTTGCAACTAGGCTGTCATTCTTTTGAGCACATCCATTCTCCCATCCTTTTAGTCTCTTGCTTCAAATTTCTTTTGATTTTACAACTATGGTTTGTTTTCTACATAATTAAACACCTTTCACATTACCTAAGTCTGCTCCATTTCCAATGTTGAGGAAATGAAAGAAGCAATGTAGCTTTGTAGGAAGCTATGATTTAAAAACACTACAGGGAATAGAATTTTTAACTGTCTGGAAGATAAAATTTGTCTGCATTCAAGGTGAAAGAAAGGTATAATTCTCTGGAACAGAAAGAAAAAAATAGCTCAAGAGATTGCTATAGAGAATGGCTAGTTGCAAGTTTAAGAGATGTAGGCTAGCGCAATAATCTTTGGCAATTTTGTGTCAGGTATTTTAAGTAATAAACAAGACTTTTGGCAATATTGTTGGGCTTATTGCTTTTTGGTATTTATGAATATTTGTCCTATTGATTTATTTTTAAAGTAAAAAGAAATCCTTTATCCAAAATATGTAATTGTTCCCTAATGAATGTTAATACCATTAAATTATTATTTCTTTCCAGATGCAATTATAACTTGTCTAAAGAAACAAGTTGAATGAAAATAGCTTCATTTTTGAAGAGCTAAAGTTAAATCAATTCTTAGGTAGTATTATACCAAGACATAATTAGAAGAACAAATGGAGTGCATTAACTATAAAACTTTAGTAAAAGAATTACTAAGCCAAGAATCACTAAGAATCACCAGTGCCTATTGGTAACTGTTTCTAAAATAGTCTCAGAAGATATTCCTATGTTTCATGCTTCTGGAGTTTATTTCCTTCCTACAATGTGACTCGTGAATAAATGGAATGTGGCTTGTGAATTAATGCCTGCAATGGAAAGGAAAGTGGAACAAATTTCCAAAAGTTCTGTCATTTATAAGCTTTTTCTTTTGTATCTACAGTGTAATTTTTCATTTTGTTTGTCCACAGCTTTTTATAAATATATATTTTGTTTACCTCAACAACAGATATTTGTGTTATAACCATATAATTTAGTGAGCTTTGAAAACTAATTATTACAGAATGGAAAAGAACTTTATGGGTTTTTCATTCAGTCATTAAAATGTTATTGCAAGAAATCTAGAAATTCATTGGGAAGGGGTAGAGGGAGGGAAATGGGAACAAAACATGAGAAGAGGCATCAGGGTGTGAGAAGTAACGTACCCTCTAACTGATGAATATAGCTCTAACCCCTCTATATGTTGCAATAAAAATTAATAGATCAAAAAAACGGAACCTATAAATTTGAGGATATAAACATACCAAACCTACAACATTTTGATGAACTTCGGTAATCCTTCCATCTTTAAGAAAAATCTGTGATCACTGAAGTGTTGGCTGCTTGATTTGAGCGGGAGATGCTGTCAAGTAGTCAGTAAGCTGGATGATCCTGGCTCCTGGCTGTGATACTAGCAACTCAGGAGACTAAGAGCCAAGGATCCTTGTTTGAAGCCAGCCTTGATGAAAATGTAAAAAGCTGGAATTAGTTTGACTTAAGTGGTAGAGCATCAGCCTTGAGTGAAAAAAATGAGAATAAAAGGCCTTAAGTTCAAGCTCCAATTCCAATATATGCAGGTGTGCACACACACACACACACACACACACACACACGCATGCACACCCACCCTAACCAAATGATGTTGACATATTTTGCTTCTATAATCTTCTGTAATGATTTGACTATTTTAAAGAAGTTAATTTTATATATAACCAAGATGAAAATTAAGACGGTACTTATTATATAAAGTAATCCATGTCCTATTTCTCCATTTGGAAACTTTTATAGAAGGGTAGAATGATGGATGTCATTGGTGTATAAGGTTACTGACCCTGAGAACTCCATCTTTTAAATTACAATCCAAATGGAGTACTGGACTGGGAATTTAGGGCTCCTCTTTTCTGAAGATTTTCCGTCTTCATGTAGAGGATGAGTGATTTCTGTAATCCAATATGCTCAGTGCTTTCTCATTCTCTCTCGTTTTCTCAGAGACAGCTTTTGGAGAAATATAGTACATACTATTTTTAGCTGGGTTTCTTAGAGAAAAATGACTAAAACTGTCAGCATGTTCACATTCTTGTCAATTTTTTGTAGTGTGAAAGAAGATACTGCTGATTCACTTAGGATCCTGTTAATAGAACTGATGGAACATTCTCTTTGATTCTTTAGAGTTTAATCTCTACATCTAACACGCAATCTTCCAAATCCTGTTACATCTATACTAATGTTTCTCAAGAGGATAATACATGTAGTATGCAAAAAGAATATTAGAAATAACTTTTTGAAAAACATATTTACGAGTGCATATACACATGTATATAAGTACATACTTGTATTGTGTAATATTATTCTAGAATCTTAAGTTTTAGAAACTATAACTTTGATAGCAATTTCTTAGGAAAGAACATTTCCTAAGTGAAAAGAGAGTAAGCACCTAACATATGTCATGTAATCAGTGCACTAATGTGGCGCCCGTAGCCACCATATCCAGGTTTTGGAAGATAGACATGAACAGCTGCTCATGTTGTATCTCTAGGTTTTACACCTTTCGCACATAATGGTAATGTTTTCAAGGTTTAAGACTTATAAGACATTTGTAGACAATGACCTCTTATTTGGAATTCTGCCTGCAAGTAATCATTTGAAAATTGCTTTGGCATGAAATAAGTTTGAGATAGGTAACCCTGGAGAGTAACTTTATAGCTGCCAATGGCCCATGAATAAAATGTCTGCAAAGAACTTAGAGAAAGGGAAGCATACATAAAAACTGTTGTGTCTTTTGTGATAAGTGGAAAATCTGGGGTTTCCTTCATTAAGTGTCCTCTTCTCTGTAGAGTTATTGTAATTAGCACTATTCAATGTACAATGAGCATTCATTGTGATATGTACATACATGCAGACAAAGTCTACTGGTAAAACTCAATCCTTCTGTTCTACTTCCTCAGCCCCCCCCCCCTTTTCATTCCAACAGCTTTCATTGCTGTATATCCATGCAGGTATAGAAAATAGTTCCATCATGTTCATTTTCTCTTTATCCTAGAGCCTTTTCACTTAACCTTCAGAGAATCTGTTATTCTGTAGCTTTTAAAAATAGTAGCCCCCTTTTTTTGTAACAACTGGGCAAATTTCCTCTGTTCCTAGTTTATTAAAGGGGTAGAGTGCTTGCCTAGCATGCACAAAGACCTGGGTTCAATTCCTCCGTACCACATACATAGAAAAAAGCCAGAAGTGATGCTGAGGCTCAAGTGGTAGAGCTCTAGCCTTGAGAAAGTCCAAGGACTGGCAAAAAAAATGTCATGAATAATCTGGTGCTGGTAGTTCATAATTGTAATCCTACGTAAGCAGGAGGCTGAGATCTGAGGATCTTTATTTGAGACCAGCTCCAGCCAATAAATTAAAGAGAGAGGTTTATCTCCAGAGAATAAGCAAAAGGTCAGAAGTGGAGCGGGGACTAAAATAGTTTAGTACCACCTTTGAGTGTAAAAAGCCAAGTAGAAATGTGAGGTCATGAGTTCAAGCCCAAGTATCCACGCAAAACAAAACATTGTGGATGAATATTGGGTTTTGTTAAATGTTATTTCTGAACCTATTGATATGATTACTTGACTTTTTTCTTTTTGTCTGTTGATGTGCTAGGTAGGAGTAATTCATTTTCCAAACTTGAATTGAGATAAATCTTACTGGGTCATGATATGTAATTATTTTTTCAGAATATTGAACTTGATTTGCTGATTAGTTTTGGAGGAATTTTACATATATCTTTCTGGTAGGTATGAAAATCCTTTGGGTTCTGATGATAGAATAATGACAGCCTATGTGATGGACTAAAATGTTTCTCCTAGAAGAGATTATAGAAATTGATTTTTTTCTTTTAGATGTTCAGTAAATTTCATCAGTTTCCCCACTGGGTTCAGATAGACGATTATTAATTCACTATATTTTCTACAAATACTAGTTTAGATTGTCATCTTCTGTTTGTATAAATGCTGTAAAATTTCTATTTAAAGAACTATCTCCTTCATTTAGATTATACAATGAATGGGTGTGGATATATTCACAATATTTTCTTATGTGGTTAGTGGTAGTGTCCTTGACTAGGGTGCATGAAACCCTGAGTTTGATTCCTCACTACCACATGTACAGAAAAAGGTTGAAGTGGTGTTGTGGTTCAAGTGGTAAAGTGCTCGCCTTGAGCAAAAGAAGTTTAGGGACTGTGCCTTGGCCCTGAGTTCAAGCCCCCAAGTTCCCTCAAGTTTCTGGGGCTACAAAGAAGAAAAAAATAAACAAGAAAATAAATAAATAAACAATTATCATTTCAACACACACATACACACATATATGTTTGTATTTGTGGAAATGGTTATCTTTTAGGTCTAGCATCCATATTTGGCAGAACTCATTTGACCATTGTCCTTTCTGAGCCTGGATTACTTTGCATAACATGATGCTCTCCACATCCATCCATTTAGCAGTAAATGATATGAATTCATTCTCCTGTGCATCTGAATTATTATATATTTTTACCATATTATATATAATTACAATTATATAATTGTATTATATGACATTTTATATCTAACATATAATATGTTATAATTATATACAATTATATATACATTCTATACTATATTAAATATTATAATTATATATATAATTGTACAGATGCACTATACTGTCTTGATGCTTTCATCTATTTTAGGGGATCTCTGCTGTTCCCATAGCATGCCTCTTGTGAATAGAGCTAAATATACATGAGCCACAGTCCTCTATGTATCCTGTTCTTTTGAGCATATGCTCAAGAATGAGATGGCTGAATTGTACACAATATCACTGGACTGTACATTATTCACTTTTGAGCATATTCCTTACTGATTTACACAATGATTGTACTAGTTTATATTTCCATCAACAGTGTGTAAACCAACCTTCCTTCCTTCCTTCCTTCCTTCCTTCCTTCCTTCCTTCCTTCCTTCCTTCCTTCCTTCCTTCTTTCCTTCCTTGCTTCCTTCCTCCCTCCCTCCCTCCCTCCCTCCCTCCCTCCCTCCCTCCCTCCCTCCCTCCCTTCCTTCCTTCCTTCCTTCCTTCCTTCCTTCCTTCCTTCCTTCCTTCCTTCCTTCCTTCCTTTGTTCTTTCTTGTCCTGCACCATGAACTCAGGGCCTGGGCACTGACCTTGGGCTTTGTCAAGGCTAGCATTCTACCACTTGAGCCATAGCATCACTTCCAGCTTTTTCTGTGTATGTGGTACACAGGAATAGAATCCAGGGCTTGATGCTAAGGTTTCTTTTTTTCCCCTAACATTTCTAATATTTTTTTTCAATATTTCTGTTTGGGTTCTTGATTATGGCCTTTCTGACTGCAGTTAGATGAAATCTTAGTGTTCTTTTGATTTGCATTTTCATTATGTCTGGAGTTATTGAGCATTTTTTTTAAAGTTTTTATTGACTGTACTTCTTTTTCTTCTAGGTTTATATTGACTGTCCTTGGTTACCTAAACATTTTTAGCTGCTAAATATCACCTTTTTCTATGATGTAGTTTTTGAATATTGGTAGAAAGAATTGCTCATAAGGTTTTCTGGAATGTCATGGGAGTATTTTAGACTTAATAGTTTATTTAAACTTACCAAAGTCAGAATTTGTTTTTAACAAAATAGTAGAAAGATAAAAAGGTAATAACCTATAATAATTTTGAAAGAAATTGTAGTCCTAAAAATTGAAGGGACAATTTGCCTGAAATAACTACCAATTTTCTCTGCAGATATTTCAACAAATAAAATATTTTTGAATTCGTTAAAAAGCACAATGGAGGTATATTTCAATTTTTATATTCAATTTCCATATTCCCAATGAGAAATAAAAGTGAAATGAAAATCACCTCTTGTTAACATGAGGCATTTCAATTTTTTTATCCATGGTAAAATTATGGCAATTTAACTTAAAAAATTCATGTCCTTTAAAATGTATTAGAAATCAACAATATGGTTGAATTATTTTGTTAATTTAAAAATATTTTAATTTGGAACAGGCTTTTAAGAGTTGTCTAAATTATAATATAAAATTTAAGTAAAAAAAGAGAGAGAAATTAGCGTAATCCCTTACTTCTTCTAATAACCTATTTTAAAGAGATGAGCTTCTTGAAATGTTTATTTGATTTTCTGTGATAAGCTTAATGTTTCTCCAAAAACACTGCATTCATTTAAACAAATTATTTATTATAACATGTGGCAAGAACACAATAGTTTTTTAAAAACTAATTTCTCAGAAGATAAAGATTGTTTTATTTTTCCACATCTAGCAGTGTGAATTAATATTTTCTGTGACAAGTTATATTGTTCTCACTATCATTATGTGTATTATGAATTATTTATCTTTGTTATATTTTTAAAATATAAGGAGTATTTGGAATAAGTTATATTTATATCTTGATAACTTTAGTAATAGAACAAAAAAACATTGTCATTGTTAAGGTCTTGTGTAGTTAGCTAATGACCCTTAATGACTAGCATATGTCATTCTCTTGATCTTCCAAGGGAAAAAGTGTCTACTTAATAATATTTTATAGTTTTCCAGACATAGTCTTTGTGTGTGTGTGTGTGTGTGTGTGTGTGTGTGTGTGTGTGTGTGTGCCCACCCGCGCATGTTGGTCCTCAGTCTTGAATTGCTTAATTCACTTTTAGCTAACACTCTACCATTTGGTTCATAGCTCCACTTGCAGCTTTTTGGGTGCTTAGGAGGATATCAGACCCAGACTTTCTGCCCTGGGTTGGCTTTAAATCATGATGCTCAGATCTCAACCTCTTGAGAAGCTAGGATTACAGCCACAAGAAGTTAGTGCCTGGCTGCAGTCTTTAAAATAAGAACAAAAAGGAGGACCAATGTTACAACTATTAACATCCTTTCCAACCTGCCTCTCCCCTCATTGTCTGAATTATGGATGATATGTCTACTTAATAATATTTTATAGTTTTCCAGACATAGTCTTTGTGTGTGTGTGTGTGTGTGTGTGTGTGTGTGTGTGTGTGTGTGTGTGTGTAGATGGATTTTTGACTGCATTCTCCCCACTTTCCTTCTTTGCATCATTTTGATAGAAAATTGAACAGAATGTTTGACTATAATTTTCTGTCTCTCATGGCTTCCAAATACCAACTGATATCAATGGCTTGAAAGAGTCTCACTATTTGTTTCCCTAAAGCCTGCATATGCACTTTGTAATTTGTTTCCTTCCTTTTTCATTTCTCTTCATTTCTTAATTAGCTTTATGTTGTTGTACAGAGGGATTTCACTTTAACACATCAGTTTATGAAAAAAATGTATCTTGATCATTTCATTTTTCTCCCATAAATCCTAACTCCACTCTTCCCCTCAGTTTCCTTGAGTACATTGTTACATCTATATGGAATGTTATTGTTGCCTTCTCCCATTCTTACTCTCCATTCATTCATTCCCCTTCATCAAACTTTACCCCCCACTGAGATCTCATGTTCCTGATTCCTGGTATTCATTATGTATAACTGTAAGTTCATTGTTCAAAAGACACCATTGGAATTCTCCCAATGTATACTTTAAGATGTCTGTGTATACATACATGCGGTGCTGTATATGTTTACATATACATTTATAATTCAGATATGACTTTCACATATGAAGGTAAATATCTATGTTTTTGTATTTCTAAGCCTGACATAGTTAACATAAATTTTTTCAGTCCATCCATGTTCCAGATAATGACACACTGAAATGCCTATATATATATTTAATATAATTTTATTGTTATTATTAAGGAGTCATATAAAGGGTTTACCATTTCACAACCAACGTCATAGCTGTTTAAACAGCTTTAAACAGCTGTTTAAACTCACGTTTAAACCTGTTTTCACATTAACTTTAGTAAGGACAAATATTCCACTCTCCTTTTCTTCAAGTGGATTACATGTTATTAAAAGGAAAGATTGATGGGCAACTAACCAAATATAAGCAAATATACAGTATATTCTTTGTATATATTCTTGTGTATACCTGTGAGGGAGCTAGTAATTCTAATGCTGGTAATTTTCTCATTGCCATTGAATATTTGACTAACAAAGACATGAGAGAGTATTAAAAGGAAATTAAAAAGACAATTTCAGGCAAGTTTTTGAATTTATGAAGCCATATACTTTAACTTGGTGAGATTCTTTAATTTAAGAAGTCAAGAAAGTTAGCACTGGTAGAAAAGAAGCTATAATTTAAGCAATTAAAGTAAGTTGTCTCATTCTCGTCTATCCTAACTCTATCACTTGCTGAAGACTATAAAGGTCATTAAGAGAGTGTAAAAATGTCTGCTATCTGGCTCCTGTATGAATATGTATTACTGTAAGATACGGTGATCTCTTGGCACATGATATCTCACTCAATGCTCTCAACTCTTAGGTATTATGATTTCTATTTTAAAGTTGAAAATGCTCTGAATTTAGTAAAGGAAAAGTTCATTTCCTGATTTCTATGGCCACTTGTCTAATAGATGCCATGATAATGATTCTATTTTATTTGACTTCTAAGTTTATGTTCTTAGCTACAGTCTTAAAGTATGTCAATTTGCTCACAAAACCTCAAAAATCAACACAAACCTGGTTCTTAACTTTCATGAGGGCACATTTGAGACCAGAGCTTAGCTTAAAGGGAATCTTCTGAGAATATATTCTGAACATGTATCTTAGTGGTATGTATGTATGTATGTATGTATGTATGTATGTATGTATTTATTTATTTATTTATTTTGCCAGTCCTGGGGCTTGAAATCAGAGCCTGGGCACTGTCCTCGGGCTTTTCTTCCTCAAGGCTAGAACTCTACCACTTGAGCCACAGCACTACTTCTGGATTTTTCTATGTATGTGGTACCGAGGAATCTAACCCAGGTCTTCATTCATGCTAGGTAAGCACTCTACCACTAGGCCAAACTCCCAGCCCTAGTATTAATTTTTTAAAAATTGTTATAGTTGGAGGATGCGAGGTAAATGGGGACTGTGTCATGAGAAAGGGTATCAATGTTTGTGAAGTTATGCACCTTCTATCTGGTGAATATAATGTAACCCTTCTATTAATCACAATAAAAATGTTAAAAAAAGAAAAAAATTGATATAGTTCTCCAATTACATTTCTTCCCTGAGAGAAAACTAGGACCTTAGCCATCTCAGTTTAGTTTCACAAAACAGGACCATATCACTACTCACATATTTTTCTACTTATCTATTATTACCTATATTATCACAAATAAGCCATATAGTAGTCACTTTTCTGCTGTTTAATGTCATTGGCTTAGACAATTAGGGCAACACTGAGATCCTGTCTCACCCTAGGTAGGATAGCCATCATTAAGAATACAAAAACGGGGCTGGGAGCATTGGCATGAATGAGGGGGGAAAGGAACCATAATACATTGTTTGTGGGAATGTAATCTGGAGCAACCATTGTGGCAAACATTCTGGAGATTCCTCAAAAAGAAAAGAAACATAGAACTATCCTATGATGCAACAATACTACATAGAGACATTTATCCATATCTTAGCTCTAACAAATAGTGCATCAGTGCACATGGTGGTTCTATTGTCTTTAGTGTGTCCTAATGTGTAGGGTTTAAATATTTTTTTGGATAAATGTCTATATGTAGTTTTTTAGGACAGTATAGGGTTGAGATTCCAAAGTAATACCAGGGTGACAATTTTTAGTAACCAGATTTCCTTTAAATGAGGCTAGGATTTTCTAGGCAGGCATAGAAGACTTGAACCTGTAGCCATTTCCCACAAGTGCAATTTCTACTCTTGCATATTTATTATTACTGTTTCCAATATCTCTAATTTATCCTGTCTCACTTTCCAAAAATGACTCTGGTCCCTTCATCTAAAGGGGGTTGATGGGCGGAGATTCAGCTTCTGTAACTTTTTCAAGCTGACTCAGGGACATTGTCTCTATCCTTAGTTAGGGATCCTTAAAAGCTTAGCCTATTTAACCAAGGGATTGCCAGTATTACATATCAGGAGCAATAACTTGTTCCAAACTAGATATTATATTTAACATTTAACAACTGCACAAAACTTTTCTTTGGCTACAACAGTGTAGCTTATTTAGCACCCATTTGCAAAGGCATTTTCTTGATTGTCTGGGGAACTTAATCTCTGCGACCCTAACAAGTTGTGTCAGTGTAGGCCTAAACAGATCAACAGGGACACAAGCCTCAGATCCACAAACTTTCCTGAATTTGTGGCTGGTGTCAAATCAAAATTCGCTCAGTTAGGGCTTTAAACTACCCACTATCACAGATGATTGACAAGTTCCTGCCCACTTATGAAAGGCACAGGCATTAGTAAGGCATGCTTACAAATTATTCTATGACCTCCCAGCTCTGATTAATTTTGAATGGCCAAGCAGGAGCGACTCTAGGATCTGACACCATCTCTGCCATCCAAGCAGAGATGCATCTGGATGCTTCGTTTCTTTTGTCCCCGAAATGTCTCACACAGGGATAAATGTCCCATTGGCATTTCATTCAGTAGGTTGCTGGACTTGAACTCAGGGCCTGAGTGCTGTCCCTCAGCTCTCCAGCTCAAGGCTAGCACTCTGCCACTTTGAGCTCCAAAAGCAACTCTGCCCCAGCATTCTGCTGGCAGATTAGACCCCACAGTCTCACAGGAACTTTGCTTTCCCCGGGCTGGCTCAAAACTGCAGCTTTCAGATCAATGAGTCCTTTATAAAAGTCACTTTACTCCAATGAAAGCAACAAGGTGGTCAACACAGATATAGTCTCTAAGCATGATCTTACCTGGAACTTGGTGAGGACCAAAGTTACATCTGAATAAGGATCTGCTGTCCTCCGCCATGGGTCTACTGGAAATTGCTATAAAGTAACTTACAAAAGCAAGCTGAAATAGCAATTAGGCAATCATTTTGGTGGTCCTAATTTTCCTTTTTTTTTTTTCTCTTTCTTTCTTGAAACAAATATTTAGGACAACTTCACTTTCAAATTTTGTTCAGAAACCCATTTCTAATTAGTAGTTTTTAAACTTTTACTGATATTTGCTAAAACAATTAACACTTTAGTCTTCATTTGCATTTGAAGGGCCCTTATGGGCTCAAGACACTCCCCCTGCCTCCAGGCCTTCTAAAAGAAGAGGCTTTTTTTTTTTTTTTGCAGTATAGGTTCCTGCCTAGAACTCCAACAAGTTTAAACTCAAATAAGTTTTTCCTTAATGCAAGAACTACAAACATCATCAGTGCACCAAAAGTCCAAACTTAGTTTTCTTCTTTTTCTAAAAGACGTCCAATTACAATCCAGTAGCATGAAACCAAATCATAAGGAGATAAACTTTTAAACATTCCTTTTAAAAACTCCTTTCCCCAATTTAATACATTTTAGGGGGCAGTTTAAGAAACACTAATAACATCACCTCTGACGTTGATAAATTTAACTCAATGTAATAAATTCCTAATTCCTTAATACCTCTGTGCTAAACAGGATACAATTTTTATAATGTAAATAGCTCTATGCATTACAATACCAGATTTTTTAATGCAGATTTCAAAATCTTTAGTAAAATAACCAGTTCCTCTTTAAAATAATGCAATAATCCTTTGAGACATTGGAAATACTCAAACCTAAAATAACCAGTTCCTCTTTAAAATAATGCAATAATCCTTTGAGACATTGGAAATACTCAAACCTAATACTTTTCTTGAAGTTCAAACTTAGATTTACCCAATTGCCTTTGTGTTTCAAGTATAAATTTTACCCATTATGTTACACAGCATGCTGAAAATTTAACCTTGAACATGTTCACTCACACACATTCATACATACAATTCATACTCAAAGATCTTAAAGCGCTCAAAATTAATATCAGCTGTTCATTTTCCGGAAGTTTTAGTATCATAAGATTTTTGCCAATCTTACTCTTGTAGGTGAGAACCAGGTTCAAAACAAAACTTTTTCACAAGACAACTTAATTACATAGGGAATTTAACAAATGGGAGTTAGGGACAGAGGCAGAATCATAAAGGGCTTTGAGTTGGGGCCACATGCTCTTGTGCAGGAGCTGTAGATAATCAAACTTATGCAAAAATTCAACATCATGCAGGTCAGTTAATAGATCAGTCTGGAGACTAGGAACAATGGGTGATAGGGAGAATTCCTCACTCTAAATAGAGTAAAAGGAAGAAGTGACACCGAATCTGCGCCAGTCTCTAAGGCCAATTTGGTTAAAGTCTCTCTTAGGGTCCAATTCATTCTTTCTACCTGTCCTGAACTCAGGGGTCGGTAAGCACAATGCAACTTCCAATCTGTCCCCAGTGCAGAGGCTATTCCCTAACTTACTTTTGAGACAAAGGTTGAAAGTCCTTCCTTCTATTCTTGGGGCATTCTTTGGCCCAGTGTCCTTATTTCTTGCAATAAGCACATTGGTTTTTCCCTAATTTTAGTCTTCTATTTTTATCTTCTGGCTTGTCAATGGTGGCTAGGAGCACCTGCTCCATCTTACTTTGTTGTCCATCCAAAATCCTTTTTATTTGCCTCTCCTGCCTTCTATCTCTCCTATCTTTCCTTTCTTCTTCTTGCACACCAGTTTCTCTTTTATTATATAATAGCTCTCTTAATCCATTCTCACCCAGTCTTTCCAAGGACTGCAATTTCTTCCTGATGTCTGGCGCTGCCTGGTTGATAAAGGCTAAAATAACTGCTTGTCTGCTCCCTTCTAGCTCAGAATCATAAGGGGTGAACTGTTTGAAGGCTGCCATGAGTCACTCTAGATAAAGTGCTAGACTTTCGGTAGCACCCTGCTTAACATCATAAACTTTGGCCATATTAGTAGGCTTGCAAGCTGCAGCCTTGAGACCCGCCAACAGAGCCTGGCAATAGACCCGGAGCCGCTCCTTACCTCCTGCTTCACTGTAGTCCCAGTTGGGGCCTTCAGAAGGGAAGGCTATTGCAATCTGGGTAGGGTCTGTGATGGGGTCTCCGTGGGGCCTGGGATTAGTTTCCTGGTGTTTTCCAGGATCCTGTTCCTTGGTGGTGAACAGAACTACCAGGAGCTGCTGGCAGTCCTCCCAGTTTGACTGGTGGGTAAAGAGGACAGTTTCTAGGAGATTAGTAAGATCCTGAACATCCTGCCAGTATGCAAGGGTCAGATCTATAGGAGTAGAGGTGCTGTCTCCCACGTTAAAAGAATAAAATAGGAAGACTGGTAGACTAAAAAGAAACAGACAACAGATAACAAGCAACAAATTTAAAAAGACAACAGAAAGTTCCTGGGACCAATTATCAGATGGCGCTCCCTTACTCTCACTCGGGAGCTACCCAGACACACTCCACCTGGTACAGGGAGGAATCTTCCCCTCCCTGCAGAGTGTAAAACAGATGGACACCTTTCTGGTGCCCCCAGATGGCTTAGGGTCCAGAGAACCTTTGCCCAGGCCGGGATAGGGACGTCTCCCTTTCCCTCCAGGATCACTGTCCGGACATATCTGTCCCAGTGAGAACCTGCCAGATACAGACTCGATCTCCACAGACTGGAAGTATAGAAGGCAACAACACAGACACAGACAAACAGCAAGCACTCTTACCTTCCGGGCTCCAAAGGGTCTCGGTGGGGTTCCTGGAGGATCCCACATGGGCCCCATGTTGGGTGCCAAAATGTTGTGCCCTGAGATGGGGTCCCCAAAGAAAACCACCGAGATTGAGGCATCCTAAATGCAAAAGCAAGGTTTATTGTGGGTACAGCCAGGCAGGGAACTTGGAAGGAGTTGCTAATTAGGGTCGACACAGTCTTTTTAAAGGCAAAAATCACAGATTTACAGCCATGTGGGGAGGGGGTGTCAGGTTGGGGAGGGTGAGATAAGGTAGGGATTAGGGAACTCACTGGGCTAATGGCCCATTCAACTGTCAGAGAGTAGTTTTATGGCTTAGAAAACAAATGCCATCCCTTGAATTTACCTGAGTTTTAGTTAATTTTAACACAGACAGACAAGTTCCTGGGACTTAATGGCACCACAATTCTGTTTCTTTAATTTATGTGCATTTTTGGGTCACTCATAGTTTATATAAACAGCAAGATGGTTACTACCTGGGAATGGGGACACTTGTTTTTTGGCTCCTCAGAAATTATCTAAGGTTAGAGCTTTGCTTGAAGAAAGATATAAAATACTAAATTATTTTGCAAAATTTGTACTCAGGCAAGTTCCAACAAGTCTTCCATGGAGTACAGTGAAGACAATATTTTATATTAAACTCATGAAGCAATCTATTGAATGTTATTGTATGTCATGTGCCATGTGCACAATATGAATAAGAACTTGTAAGCAAATAGAAATTATGTCAGAAATTAATTTAAAAATTTAACACTCTAGAGATGATTTTAATATGATCAAGTTAATATAGTCACTAATGGAATGACTACATTTGCAAGCTTCCTAATTGGATTTTTCCTTAATATAAATTACAAAGCATTTGGACTTTATTATAAATGACTTGATTCATTCAATCATATAATTGTCACTTAATATTAAGAATGCACCTCCTGAGCCTATTAATCATACTTACATTTGGAATTCAATACTGAATCAGGTGCTTTAATTTATACTTGGTCCAATTATTTTATTTACAACTATTAAAAATAGATAAAGGGATGCTGTAATATTCTTGTGCTCTGATGAGTAGAGATAATTTAAGATAAACACTCCCAAGTAATGGACAAGATAGACTATAAAAATTTTACAAAAGATCCCTATATTCCTCTCTCATGTTACTTGAGATGATTGACAATTTTGGTATGGTAGCAGGCTATAAAATTACCCCTAAAAAGTCAGTATCTTTCTGCATGCCAATGATAAGAAAAGTGAGACTAAAATCTGGAAAGCAACTCCATTTGTAACAGCCTAAAAAAACCTAGGAATTAACTTAACCAAAGATGTGAAGGAGCTCTATAATGAAACTTTAAAAATCTGAAATAGAAAATTAAAGCAGATTTAAGTAAATAGCAAAATCTTCCTTGCTCCTGGATAGAAAGGATTAACATGCAGAAACTAGCAATAAGTGCTGAAGCTATCTGCGCATCTACCCATCAAAATCCCAACAATGATACAGAGGAAGCAATCCAAAAATTCATATGGAATAATAGAAGATTCCAAATAGCAATTCTTAGCAAGAAGAACAATGCTGGAGGAATAGCAATACCAAACTTCAAACTTTGCTACAAAGCTATGGTAATGGAAACAGCTTGGTACAGGAATAAGAACACACTTGAGGATGAATGGAATAGAATAGAAGATCCAGAAATGAACCCACAGATTTATAGCCACCTATAGTTTATAAGGGAGTTAAAAACACAGAATGGATGGAAGAAAACAGCCTCTTCAAAAACTGGTGCTGGCAGAATTGGCTATTCATGTGTAGAAAACTGAAGTTAGATCCTTACATATCACACAGTACTAGAATCAAAATTCCAAATGGATCAAATACCTGAGTGAATGACTAGATACCCTAGAAATATTACAGAAAGGGATAGGTTAAACAAGAGCTTCTAGGCACAGATCAAAATTCTCTAAGTAAAGACCCAATAAAAAAAAAGACTCAATATGTAGGCTAGCATCAAACTGAAGAGTCTCTGCATGGCAAAGGACACAGCTAGGAAGATAAATAGAAATCCCACAGAATGAGAGATCTTTATTAGCCATCCATCAGACAAAGTCCTCCTATCTAAAATATGTGAAGAACTGAAAAAAATAGCAAACATCCCTAAAACAAATCCAGAAAGACACATCAACCCTAAATACTTAAGGAGAGAATTCTCTGAAGAAATAAGGATGGCCAAATAGACACATGAAAAGAGGTTTGACATCTCTGGCCATAAAAGATATGCAGATCAAGACAACATTGACCTTCTACTTCACCCCAATTAGAATGGCCATTGTCAAGAAAATTAACAATAATATATGCTAGTGTAGATGCGGCCAAAAGGGAATGGTACTACACTGTTGATAGGAATGTAAAATTCCAGCCATTCTGGAAGTACATTTATCCAAATGACCACAAACTAGCCTGCACTAAGGCTAACAGCACAATCATGTTCATTGCACCATTGTTTAAAATAACAAAGGTTGGAATCAACCCAGATGCTCCTCAGTGTATGAAAATGTGGTATGTGTACACAAAGAATGACATTGCCCCATTTGTAAAGAAATGAAAACATTCGGAAAAAAATTATGCTATGTGAAGTAAGGCAGAACTAAAGAAACATTCGCTGTCTGGTTTCCCTCACTTGTAATAATGAAAATTTGCATATAAATCTACAAGTAAACCCAATGGATATTAAAAGGCAGATAATTACTCTTGGACATGATTAATTAAATAGCGGTCTAAACAGTCACACAGTGAGAACAAACGATTTTCTTGGGAGAGGATTACAAGGGCTCAATTGCTAAGGGCATATGGCCATATAAAATGATGCTTATCCAAACTCTAAGAAATAAAAACAATAGGGTTTTTATTGTGCTGTTTATGGTCATTTTTAATTTTTCTCTTTTTTTCTTTGGTTTATTTTTGTTGCTGGATTTGACTTCTGTACCCTTTACAGAGTACATAGTTTATTTGATTTGGGGAAAGAAAGGAGAAGCACAGAAATGATGGGGAAAAGGGTAAACCAATTCAGCAGTGATCAGACACTATGTGTTAAGAATAAACTTGGTGGGGATGGGAGCTTGGAAGTGAAAAACTGGGAGAAAATGAGAGAGGGGTAACACTGTACAAATAAAATGTTCTCAATACCTGGCTTCTGTCTGCACATCATTTTTACACTAAAAATAAATGAATAAATTAATAAATAAACATTTACTGTATCAATAGAGTCATGATGACTATTCAGAATTAAACTATAAAATTACAAATAGCAAACATAAATATTTTTATTGCAGAACATTATTGTCTTATATAATAAAATTAATGACAGACAAACTTCATTGTCATAACTAATCCTTTTTGATTATGGAAAGTAGAATTTTTTGTACAAGTATGATCTCAGAAATTACAAACAATATACAAAATTGCACAAGCTTATTTCCTAAGTTTAGGAAATAAATTACATATCCATATAAATATCTAAAAATGTACAACACATACAATCACAGTTAGAATAATACAAGAAAAAGAACAAATCATCTATAACTATAAGTAATTTCACCTGTTGTGTTTCAGTAGAAATGCTCTGCTTTGAAGAACTTTGAAGTAGACTTAGCAACACATACTTCTATTTTTTATTTCTAATATCTACTTTCTTAATATAGCATTAAATCAATTTTCTTAAGTACTAGGGCTTGAATTCATGGCCTTGTGATCATGCTTAGCTTTTTCACCCAAGGCCGAGCCTTACCACTAGCACCACAACCCACATTCCTTGCTTTTTATCCCCCCACACCTGGTTTTTGTTTGTTGTTGTTTTTTGTGTGTTTTTTTTCCGCTTAATTAGAGATAAAGGTCTTGGGGATTCCTCTGCCCAAGTTTGTTTTGAACCATGATCCTCATACCTCAGCTTCCTGACAAGGTAGCATTGCAGGCATGAGTTTCTGATTCCTGGCCTTAGTAATATTTTTTTTTGCTTTGGCATCAGCAGGACAAATGGTCTCTGAGGCTTAGGAGATGAAGACGGCAGGTCTAGTGGGTTCTCTTGACTCTCAGCAGCTGAGATGTGATAATACTCTCTCCCCTAGACATATTTCTGTGCCGCTGTATAATAAATATAATGTTTAATAAAGGAACTCCTTGCTTCTAGGTTCCAGGACCTTTAGCAAACAACAAAGAAAACAGAGATACTCTGCCTGGGCAGGTAGTCTATGAAATTCAGACTCAAGGGAGAGAGAGTGAGGTGAAGAAAATAAATGCTGAGTTTGTTCCCCTTAGAGCAGAAGCTGGTAGTGTGGAACTGGGTTGAGATTACTGTGAATGAAATTGTGGTGTGAGGGAAAGGAAACAGGAGGAAAGAAAGGAAAGGAAGGAAAACCAGCAGGGAAGTGCAGGATGATTCTAGAGATAGGATATTTTCAAATTGAGACAAGCACAGTTTCAATAATGATGCTCTACTTATCCAGCCTTTCTCTGATTTGTTGTGTTTCTTGGTCCTTATTAAGAAAGTTTCAACCTGTGCCAAGGAGACCTAGAGTATCTCCAATTCCTTCACGTAAAGTTTTCAGTGTATCGGCATTTACTTTGAGCTTTTTGATCCATTTGGAGTTAATCCTAGTGCAGGGTGACAAAGAAGAATCCAACTTTAGTTTTCTGCAGGTGCTTAACCAGTTCTGCCAGCAACATTTGTTGAAGAGGCTGTCTTTCTTCCTTTCTATTTTTTTTTTTGGCTCCCTTATCAAAGATTAGATGACCTTAGGTCTGTGGGTTAAAGGACATAGCTACAAAATTAACTAGAAAGCCTACAGGGTGGGAGAAGATCTTCACCAACCATACAACAGACAAAGGCCTCATATCTAAAATATATCAACAGCTCAAAAAATTGAACCACTCCAAAACTAACCTCCAAAGAAACAACCATCCCATAAAAAGATGGGCCAAAGACTTAAAGAAAGACTTCTCTAAAGAAGAAATAAGAATGGCCTATAGACACATGAAGAAATGCTCCACATCTTTGGTCATAAAAGAAATGCAAATCAAAAAAACTCTAAGATTCTGCCTCACTCCAGTTAGAATGGCCAGGATCAAGAAATCTGATAACAACAGAAGCTGGCGGGGATGTGGACAGGAGGGATCACTACTACACTGATGGTGGGAGTGCAAACTCGTTCAACCACTATGGAAAGCAGTATAGCAGTTCCTTAAAAGACTAAACATAGATCTCCCCTATGACCCAATTCCACTACTTGGCATTTACCCAATCGTCCAGAAACAAGGACATACTAAATCCACTAGCACAATGATGTTCATTGCAGCACTATTCACCATAGCAAAAATATGGAACCAAACTAGATGTCCCTCAGTTGATGAGTGGATCAACAAGATGTGATATTTATATACAATGGAATTCTATGCTGCTGTCAGAAAGAACAACATCACCCCATTTGTTAGGAAATGGAAAGACTTAGAAAAATATCATATTAGGTGAAGTAAGCCAGACTCAAAGGAACATAGGCTCAATGGCTTCCCTCATCTGTCATAATCAGTAGAAATCTTGGGCTCTCCTAGCAGAGATTCACAATAGATCAAAATCTAGATACATAAGGCCATATAGGATGAGTCTAAATGAAAGGACCTCCAGGATATAGAAACAAAAACCATATAATGGGTGATTGTTGTCCTTAATGTGTTATGTTATTTCACATCTCTTTTACTGTCCCTTGGTTATCTCATATTGTTACAATATTTCACCTTGTTATCTGATATATTTTATATAGGCTTAATTGGTTATTTGAAATTGGATAGGGAAGGGGGGAAATCAAATTGTTTGGGGGGAGGAGGGGAGGGAAATGGGGACCATGACATGAGAAAGGGTATCAACATGTGTGAAGTAATGCACCTTCTATCTGGTGAATGTAATGTAATCCTTCTATTAATTACAATAAAAAGTACATAAAAAACTTGTATAAAAAAAGAATGATGCTCTAATCCCAGTGTGAGATGATCTAGGAGACATTTAAAGGACAGGATTTGCTAGGTAGCAGTTAAGTGACATCCTTTGCATATCATAGAGTTGAATGTAGAATTCAGATTGTCATTTTCTGAGGTGAAATAGAGGTTAGGAAGTAGTGAAAAGAAATCTTTGTTTCTTCTAGTATTGATTTGTTACTGTGTCCTCCATAGAAAGGGTATGAACAGAAACAGAATAGCCTCATGTGATAATTCGCAAGATTGACTCCATCTTCTAGTCACCTTGAAAAAGGTTCACTTTTCTTGTATGGATGCCTGAGTCTTACTTGAAACCAATTAAGCCAGAATCTCTAGGAATGGGATCCAGATATTGATATTTCAAGTAACACTCCAGACAATTCTAATGTTGCGCTAGAATTGACAACCACTGAATTAAACAGACAAGAAATCTGACTTTTCAGATTCACTCTAGTTTAAATGTCTGTCTTAGTCTCTGTTCTCTGTGTGTGGGCTTCTTTATCACACCAGCTGGGATAACAGTAACTTTCTCATGTTTGGAAGGCCTAAATTGAGTTAAGTTATCTGAATCACATGGCATGAGAGTTACTGGTTGTTTTACTGTCTACACTATTTAAGCAGGTAACGATGCCCTTGCTTCCTCCAGCTATTTGACACACACACACACACACACACACACACACACACATTTGTAAGTTTGAATATTATGTAAAACATAGATGGTTATCTATCTATCTTTCTATCTACCTACCTACCTACATACCTACCTACCTACCTACCTATCTATATCTCCCCTGGTAGTAATCACAAAGTAATCAAACGTTGAGGAAGTCAAGTTCTGAGTTTCACACTATCACTTACACTCTGTATCACCTACCTACTCAAGTATTCCACTACTGTCTGGCACTTGAGTTGTGCCACTGTTATTAAGCTGTGTTAGATTTTTCCTACAGCCAGAGGTTGATGTTTCACACTTGTAATCCTAGCTAATAAGGAGGCTGAACTCTAAGGATGGTGGTTTTAGGCCAGTCAAAGTAGAAAAAAGAAAAAAAAATATTTGATTCATTCTCCCACTGTATTAAACAAGACTATTAAAAAAGTATAGCTATAGCTCAAGTGGTTGAGCTCCAGCCCTGAGTGTAAAAGCTAAGAAACAGCACCCAGGTCCTAAATTCATGCCCAGGTTTAACATCAGCAAGCCAACGCATACACACACACACACACACACACACACACACACACACACACACACACACACAGATAGAGGGGGGGGAGGGGAAGAGATTTTCCCTCCTCTGGTCATATCTTCACTTTCTAAGGAGATAATATACAAATAAAATAAAATACAACTAAAATAATTTATCATTCACAAGGTATTCCTGAGAAATCATACTTAATGTGGAGTTTTTATCCTCCCCTTCCTGCTGTGCCGTACTCCCCTCCCTAGTACCCTCAATTCCATGTATGATGCTGATTCAACGTAATACATCCTGGATGTTTCCTGTGATATGCTTTTAAGACACAGCATTCAGAAGTGGGGACATTTCTTGATTAAAGAAGGATCCTTCCACTTGTAGACATCCTATTGCAATAATAAACAAAGGGGTTAAATTCACTTTTGGCAATTGATTCTGTCAGTTCTATATGCATGTTTGTGTGCACTTGTATGCATGTTTTGTGCCCATGGGCTGGTCCTGGGGCTTGAATTTGGATTCCCAGCACTGGACCTGAGCTTCATTTGCTCCAGGCTAGCAATTTGTAATAGAACTCCCCTTCTAGTTTTTCTCTGGTAGCTTATTGGAGTTGAGCATTTCATGGATTTACTGCATTGGCTGGTTTCAAACCTTGATCCTCAGATTTCAGGCTCTTGACTAGCTAGGATTACAGGCATAAGCCTTCAATGCCCAGCTCATAGATCCTTTCTAACAATTGATTTGGATCCTAAGCACTGGAATTGACATTTATTTCTAGAAAACATTCACTTCTATTAAAAGTTATTGGGCTTACTCTCCCACTGTTTCTTAAACAAGACCAGTTGGAATATTGCCTTTATCTCACATTTTGTGCATTATTTTTCCTGTTTTTCTATAATCTGCCACATTGGTCATCTCAGATAATCAGTTGAAACCAATGAGAGCCATAGATCTGCCACCCACATGTGATGCTGCAATTTTATAGTATGGTCATGCCACACATTATTAATTTATTCCATTCTTTCCTAGTTTCTTGTCATCTATTTGGTTAAAAGCATATCCTAAGAAACAACACATCCATCCATTATATTAATAACGAAGTAATTCGACAAGTTTTTAAGACTTAGAATTTTCATGATTTTAACTTAAAACTTAGAATAGTTCTTAAGATAATTATAGCAGGATATTTTCTCCTTCTTCCATCCCTGGTAACATTTACAGAACTGAAACCTATACTACTATCTTATTTATGAAAAAACATCATTTTGAAATACATTCTAGCTTCCTTGTAAAGCTTGAAATTTCTCTGGAGAAAGATTAAGTTATGAATTATTTTTGGAAAAATGTGAAAATTTCCTTCTTACATTCACAAACTCCCAGACAGAAAGGCTAGGTGTATTTTGATTGAATGGTATTTTCTTTCCTTTCAAATCAATTACAAAATTGTGTCAAAGCATGCACCTATTTGTGTTCAAACTTTGACAGACTTTCTGAATTATACTAGATGTCTACCATAGAATAAAACAATCTGGAATCATATCATCAAATATTATGTGATATCATATGCACATAGAACATATAAAATATAGGTATTGATGGATAGAGTTGAAACACACACCTATTGACTAATTTGAGAAGTAGGACATTGCCAATTATCTTGTGCAGGTTTTCTTTTTTATTGGCCAGTCCTGGGCCTTGAACTCAGGGCCTGAGCACTGTCCTTGGACTTTCTCAAGGCTAGAGGTCTGCCACTTGAGCCTCTGTACCATTTCTGGCTTTTTTTCTATGCATGTGGTACCGAGGAATTGAACCTGGGTCTTCATGAATACTAGGCAAGCACTCTACCATTAGGCCAAACTCCCAGGCCTGCATGTTTTCTTTTTCAGTGCATTCAATTTCTCTCTTTT
The DNA here is from genome assembly GCF_031878675.1 of Megascapheus bottae. Lineage (NCBI taxonomy): Eukaryota > Metazoa > Chordata > Mammalia > Rodentia > Geomyidae > Megascapheus > Megascapheus bottae. Next base: position 69,759,220 of record NC_143516.1, read on the forward strand.
GGATGTGATATCCTAAATTTTAGGTTGAGCATCTCTTTCTTTAAGGCTATTGTTCTTAAGCTATCATTGAATTATGTTTACTGGTATAGTTTTTGTAAAAATCAAGTAGATATCTGACAAGTTTACCTAGTATTCAAATGATAGAAGATGGCTTTGAGGCCCACATAGCTTCTCAGTGTCTGGTTTCTCTTATGCCCAGTGACTGCACATTTGGCATTGTTTGTGTTTGAATCAACCATAGACTCAGAAATGCCCTTGAAAAATACATGAAGGATCACCTATCCTGAACTATAGCCTTGTCAAGTACTTTGAGTATAAGAGAGAGCAGAGTTAGAGGTGGGGATGGACTAGGCGCAGTCTTTTGGCTATTTTTTATTAAAGAATTTATTAAAATTGCTTTTTACATCATATCTCAAATGATGTGTTTAACCAACAAGTATTCCAGAAGGGAATCTGTATATATAATCACTGGTATTTAGATTTTAGAACATAATTAAAATTAGGCTGAGGGTTTATATGTCATGGATACATATTAATTTATGTAATAAAACATTACATTTATAGAGTCATAGATTTTTATGTCTATATAATTGTGTTTATATTTCCAAAACCATGTCCATAGCGTTGGGCACGCAAATATTGAGTCCTTCCTTTTGTATTGTTTGGATCTAATAGCCACATATTAAGGATACCATGCACCTTTTGTTCCTTCAGTCTTGACTTTTCTCACTCAACATCATTTGCTCTAGATTCATCCACTTCCCTGCGAATGCCATTATTTTATCTTGTCTGTTGGCTATGTAGAATTCCATTGTACATATATATATATATATATCACATTTTTTATCCATTCTTCTGCAGGAGGGCATCTAGATTGTTCCCATCACTTGGATATTGTGAATAGTGCAGAGATGAGCAAGTGTTCTTTTTTTTTTTTTTTGCCAGTCTGGGCTTGAGCTCAGGGCCTGAGCACTGTCCTTGGACTTTCTCAAGGCTAGAGCTCTACCACTTGAGCCTCAGCACCACTTCTGGCTTTTTTTTTTCTATGTATGTGGTACCGAGGAATCGAACCCAGGTCTTCATGCATGCGAGGCAAGCACTTTAACCACTAGGCCAAACTCCTGGCCCCGAGCAAGTGTTCTTATCATATCCTGGGATATGATGTTCAGGATAGATGCCCAGGAGTGGTATGGTGGGATCATAGGGAAGGTCTATTTTCAAATTTTTAAAGAAACCTCTTCACTACTTTCCAGAGTGGCTGAATTTGCTTACAATCCACCAGCAGTGCAATAGGTTCCTTTTTATCCACAACCCCACCAGCATCTGTCCAGAATTGATACACAAATTCAATACAATCCCCAACAAAATCCCAAAGACATTCTTTACTGCAATAGAAGGTATAATACAAGGTTCATATGGAACAAGAAAAGACCTAGAATAGCCAAAACAATTCTAGGCAAAAAGAGCAATGCTGGAGGTATTACAATACCAGACTTCAAACTCTACTATAGAGCCATAATAACAAAAACAGGATGATATTGGCACAAAAATAGACCAGAAGATCAATGGAACAGAATTGAAGATCCAGAAATCAGACCACATACCTGTAGTCAACTTGTATTTGACAAAGGAGCCAAAGACATATAGTGGAACAAACACAGTCTATTCAATTATTGGTGCTGGCAAAACTGGGCAGCCACATGCAGAAAACTAAAAATTTACCCTAGCCTTTCGCCATGAACAAGCATTAACTCAAAATGGATCAAAGACCTCAATGTCAGACCAGAAACCTTGAAACTGCTACACGATATAGTTGGAGAGACACTGGAACTCATAGGGACAGGCAAAAGATTCCTGAACAGAATCCCAGGGTCACAACAGATTGGAGAGAGACTCGATAAATGGGTCTACCTAAAAATAAAAAGTTTCTGCACAGATTAAAAGCATAGCTACTAAAGTAGAAAGACAGCCAACCAACTGGGAAAAGATATTTACCAATAATACATCAGACAAATACTTAATATCCAGTATCTATAGGGAACTCAAGAAACTAATCCCCCACCCCAAACCCAATAAACCAATCACTAAATCGGCAAGGGAACTAAAGAGAAACATCAAAAGAAGAGGTCAAAATGGCAGAAAAGCATATGAGAAAATGCTCATCATCCATGGTCATAAAGGAAATGTAAATACCCTAAGATACCACCTTACCCCAATTTGAATGGCCAAGGCTTTGAGCTATTTTTGCTTACATCTAAATTGCTAACATTCTAGTCATATCTCTTTTTTTGGCTTTTTGATGATTAACTAGAGGTAAGACTCTCAGGGACTTTTCATTCCAGGCTAGCTTCCAACTGTGGTCCTCAGATATCAGCTTCCTGAGTAGCTAGGATTAAAGTACTTCTTACTTTTGTTTTTTGAAAAGTTATACATAATCTGCATCTCACTAATGTCAACAATGTGACAATTCTGTCTGTAAGTATACGTTTCTTTTTTACATTTCTTTTTGCCAGTTCTGGACCTTGAACTCAGGGCCTGGGCACTGTCCTTGGGCTTTCTCAAGGCTAGAGCTCTACCACTTGAGCCACAGCCTCATTTCTGGCTTTTTGCTATATATGTGGTACCGAGGAATAGAACCCGAGTCTTCATGCATTCTACACAAGCACTTTACCACTAGGCTAAACTCCCGGCCCCAAACTTTCACATTTTTAAGAGGTGAATAATTATTATATTTGCTTATGTGATTAAATTGATTGTGAAACTCAATATCAGGTGAGTTCATAATAATTAATTGAGTAATTGATTTAAATCCAATAGTCTTTTTCCTTTTGTGTTTTTTTATTCTTTGTGCTTCTGTCCCCTTTATATTTTATTTTCTATTATCAAGGTAATGTCTAGAGGGGTTACAGTTACATTTGCCAGATAGTAGGTGCACTACTTCTCAGACATGGATACCCCTTCTTATGTTTTTGTCCCCACTTCTCTCCCCCAACACCTTCCCAATCTTCTTGTTTCCCCCCCTTCCCTTTCCTATTTCAAATAAACGTATATACAATATACCTGGTAACAAAGTCAGACACAACAATATGAGATTAACCAAAGGGCAACAAAAGAGAATAGAAATAGCATAGTACATTAAGAACAACAATCACACAAGATAAAGCTCTTGTTTCTGTATTCTAGAGATGCTTTCATTTAGTCTCATCCTATATGAATGTATGTATCTAGGTTTTGCACTATTGTAATCCTCTTCTTGGAGAGTCCTAGATGTGTACTAATTGTTAGAAATGAGGGAAACCATTGAGCCTTTGGGTCTGGCTTACTTCACTTAATATGACTTTTTTAAAATCTTTCCATTTCCTTACAAATGGGATGTTATTTTTCTTTCTGATGGCAGCACAGAATTCCATTGGGTAAAAGTATCACATCTTCATCCAATCTTCTACTGAGGGGCATCTGTGTTGGTTCTGTATCTTTGCTTTTTCAGTCATGGGACTTGAACTATGGGCTCTTCAGCTCAAGACTACTGCCCTACCCCTTGAGCCACAGCGCTACTTTCACCAGTGATCTTTTTTTGTCTTTTCTTTTTAATTTATATTCTTTTTATTGTAATTAATAGAATGGTTACATTATATTTGCCAGATAGAAGGTGCATTACTTGACAAACATTGATACCCCTTCTCATGTTTTTGTCCCCATTTCCTCCCCCCCCATCTTGTTTTTCCCCCTTCCCTATCCAATTTCAAATAACCAAATAAACATATATACAATATATCAGATAACAAGGTAAGATACTGTAACAATGTGAAATAACCAAGGGACAACAAAAGAGATGAGAAGTAACATTAAGAACAACAATCACACATTATATGGTTCTTGTCTCCATATCCTTGAGGTCTTTTCATTTAGCCTCATCCTATATGGCCTTATGTATCTAGGTTTTGCCCTACTATAAAACTCTGCTAGGAGAGGCCAAGGTTTATACTAATTATGACAAATGAGGGAAACCATTGAGCCTATGTTCCTCTGAGTCTGGCTTACTTCAATAGTGGTCATTTTTTTATAGAATATTTCCCTCTAAAATTGGCTAGCTTTCTGCTTATCCATTCATCATTTATTCATCTACTTGAATTCTCTTCCAACTTAACAACTGTAATTCCTGAACACACCATATCCGGCTTCTGTCTTCATGTCATGCTCTATCTACAATACTCTCCTTTTTTCTTTATCCAGGATGTAAGATATAAGATGAATTTAAATCCTGAATGACAGGAATCCAGATTGGAACCTTCTAAAGAAATGTTAGAGAGATCTAAAATAATTTGTGTGATCACAAAGAAAGAGTTGGAAAAATCTTCAAAGGTAGAATGACAAATACTGAGACAGGAGAGGAGGTGAGATGTGGAGGCTGGTACAAACATGAATAACCAGGAAGAAAATGAAATGTAAAATTAAAAGAATTTATACTGACTACAATGAGGAAATTGAGAGTTCAACACTGTCTGGGGTTTTTAGCACTCTTTGCCTCCTGACCAGCAGGAAGGGCAAGGAGAACACGCCCCGCCCCGACTAAGAGGAGACCGAGAAAGGTTAGGGCCCTCCCTCTCCAGAGGGAAGACACAGACTCGGCAGGGAGACTGTCATGGCAGCAACTTGTTTAATGGGGAAACACAAGGGGCTAAGAAGCAGGAGTCTATCAGCATAAAAGTAGGCAGGCAGGTGCGGTCAGAGAGGGCGCCGGGCCAATCCATGGGTTCCAGGTAGCCTTATTTTACATCACAAACCACAGCCAAACCTCCCAACCAGGAGACAGCATGGTTGGATTTCCAAAACCAGGAAGTGAGCACTGGGCCACGAGGTAGGCCTTTTACCCTTGATGTGACGTGCCCCACACAACACCTTCATTTCTCTATAATTTTTTTTATTGACCAAAGTGGGTTATGGATGATTCTAATTCAAGTTTAATTTTTTTAAATTATGGATTGCTGATCAGGTCTTACTTGTGGAAAAAAATGATGAATTTCTGCTCTCATGGAATTTCTGCACAGCTTGTAATAAAAAAAGTTGCCTAATGCCCTTTTATTGTTTCTAGTATTTAATAATATTTGTGTATTCACAGTAGCTCTTCAAGTAGACCCCAAGCCCTTTGTTTGGTAGGCTATGGCTCTGTGTGTGTGTGTGTGTAATTCATTGAGGTAAACCAAAGTCAGAGAGTAGCTGAGAGCTATGACAAGCCATTCAAAGATAAAGTTTTTATCTTATTGATATCTTTGGGAATCTGAGAGCATAAGCAAAACAGAATTTATCCATTGTCTATGAAGAAGCGACATCGTCAGTCGTGGCTATATGTCTGTATTTGTGGTGTCATTAGTCAGCTGAGATTGGGAGTGGCTTTTCTGAGCTCCCCCCACAGAGGATTTTAAGTCCTGGAAACTAACTCATAGAGTCATGAATCTTCTGTGAGAGAGAGTGACAGCTATAGTAAATCCTCTTAGCTGGTATTTCTCAAACTTTAATAGGCTTACAGTTCACCTCAGGATCTTGGCAACATGAAGCTCCCTGCTCTCCTTTCCAGATGTTCTGAGCTTGTTTGTCTGGATTAGAGTATGGGAAGCACTCTCTTCCTAGCAAGCAATGTTGAAGACTATGTAGAACTCCCCTACTGAATCATTGCATATGATTAGCTGGGTCAGGAAACTCAGTTCTCTTCTGCAAACATCCACAAGGCTGTCCACAAACTGGAGAGAAGAAAGGACACAATTGCCTACCCAGGAACCAGCACCATAAGCAAAGAAGAGATGAGCAGTCTGTGATCTGCAGTGGGAAAGTTTGTTCCTAAGTTTTAGGTACAAAAGCCCTAATTAAGGAGAGTCATATTAGCTATGGCCTCCGATGCACTGAGTGACTCGCATGCCAGACTAGGTAGAATGAAAATTGCTGTGCATTGAGCTTGGGGTGAGACATTCTGGAGAATACATCTTAATTGTATATTTCTGAGCAAGTTTCTTAACCTATCCAGACCTCAGATTTGTTCCAAGTGAAAGAATAGAGCTATCAATATTACTATGGTGGCACTTTTTTACTTTGCCCTAGGCTTGAAAAGTGCTCAGTAAATGTTAGTTATTCGGCTTCCAGCAAGTTGAGTTTTTCTTTCAGATTATCGAGTAACTTTTAGTAATTTTTTTTTGTATATTTGCCAGTATAAGGGTTTGAATTCAAGGCTTTCCTCTTTGTCTTGACTTTTTCACTCCAGTTGATCTCTACTACTTGAGCCACATCACTTCTTTTTTTATAACTTCACTTTTGTTGACTGGTTAGAGATAAGAGTCTCATGAATTTTTCTGCTCAGGCGCTCTTGATCCTCAGCTTCTGCTACAATTACACTCTACAGGAGCTGGTGATTTTTTTTTTTTTGGTTGTTGATGTTAGCTATTTTGAGCTCAATTGTAAATTCCCTTGATAAGATTATTTACTTACCAATTTCATGATGATAATTAGACAACTCTCTTGGGCCACTACTTCAAAATTTGTAGTCTAATTTGGGGAGAATTGTATTTCAGAAATTAGCCAATTCTTGCAATTAAAATATTGATCATTTAGGATATCTCTCTTTTGAGAGAACCTTTCTATACAGATCATCAAACTGATTCTGAGCTGTGGGCTGATGTCATCTATCACACATGCATTCTTTCCATTCTCTTGTGTAGACACTTTATTCTTGTTGGTCTTTAATAACAATAATCTCTTCACTTCATTTTAGTCATTTCCAGTTACTGTTGTATCAGGTTTATTCTGACTTTGAGGCTGATGAAAATGAGAAATGAAGCTTATTTGATGAAGTAATTTTTTCCACTCGATTTCCTTTGGCATCTCTTTATCTATGCCTCAAATTTAGCAAGCAAAACAGTTGTGACAATGGATTATCTGAAATTCATCACTGGCTGTCACATGCATGACTGATTTTAAGTATATGCCTGAGACCTACCCACTCACACTAAAGCCTTAGAAGAGCAGGCTGTGCTTTCAGTAAAAAGTCTTTCCTGTCCCTGTCAGGTGTCCCTGTCACCTATGATTCAACTCTCAAATGGAAAATAAGTAGTCACCAGCAAGAGATCATAAACAAAGCCAGTCTCGGGGCTCTGTTTTCTACATATTTTGCCAGGGAGTTATCTAAGATATCACTTGATTTCATCTTTGCATGGTCTTTGTTGGTTTTTGTCCTTCTCTTTGCATGTCTTTTTTTTTTCACTTTCTTTGTATTCCTGTGGAAACCATCTCTAATTACTGCTTGTTCAACAGCAAGACCTGGTTACTACCCAAATCTTCTCTCTCTATTTATCCTTGCAATGTGTCTGCCTTTCAGCTGCCCTTGTGTAACACGATGCATTTTCATTTGCCTCCTTCAGCCTTAGTGTTTCCTACATCTTATTCACATCAGTTAGTTGTAAGAGGGATTTTGTATGGACATGTCTATGCTTGCACACAATGTGCCTTGCTCAGACTCAGCCCCGTCCACCACTCTTGCTTATCTCCCTCTCCTCTTCCTAATCACTGTAAGTTTCATTGTTTTATTTTCACACATGTAGCATTTTGACCATTTGTATCCTCCCTCACCCTTTCTGGATACTCCCACATGGACCCACACCTAGACAAGACCAGTTTTGCCTTTCCTGTCATTCATTTTTTAAAGTGTCTGTTAACTGCTCATGGTAGGTCACATGTACATGCAGTGTTTTGATCAGATGGAGCCCTCGTCTTCTCTTTCCTCTTCTCTAGCACTCCCGGATATGCAACAGTGTTCAGTGAATTTCATTTAGCTATTCTCATTCATCGAGGCAATGTATTTCAGTATTGTCACCTTCACTTATTTCCTTCTCTACACCCTAGTTCCTCCATACAGTGCCACAATTACAAACACGTTTCACACGCACACACACACACACACACACACACACACACACGTGTCTGTGTTTATATTATCTTGTAAGATCTTTATATGATCTCCATATAGGAGAGGGCATACTTTTGGTTGTTTAAATTTTCTACCTTCAGATCAGAAATCTCACTATCTTTGTGTGTGTATTTGGGGGCGGGGATGGGAAGGAGATGTGGATCCTGGGGTTTGAACTCAGGGCTTGGATGCTATCCCTGATCTTTTTGGTTCAAGGCTAACAAGTCTACTATTTGGGCCTCAGCTCTGCTTCCAGCTTTTTGCTGGAAGACAAGAGCCTCACAGGCTTTCCTCCCCAGGCTAGCCTCAAAGCATAATCCTCAAGTCTCAGTCTTTTGTGTAGCTAGGATTACAGCTACATCATTGTTTATTTTAAATATGTCCATTGCAAATATTTATAATTTGGCAAAAATGACAGCATTTCTTTTTATTATAAACTGTAATAGTTCACAGCACTACATTTGTTTATTCAAATTAATGCTTCAAACTCAAATATTCCTATGTCAATCATTTCCCTTCAAAGGCAGAGGGATACAGCATGCCTCTTAGAAAGTTTGATTTCATTTCTCTTCATAATCTGCTCTTTGGATGATTGATTGGAATGATTCTTCAATAAATTAAATTTAATGTCCCGGGAATATCATTTAGGAGCAAGTTTAATTGTATCATTGGCTGGATCACTGCAACCCATGTTCTAGAAATTCTTTTATTTTAAAGGTGACATGCACAAACATGCATCAGGGAATGAGTGCATTTTTTTTTTGAACATTGTTACCTCTTGCCTCATTTTCTACCATTTTTTCCTTCCTGACTTCCCTCTCTCCCAAGTTGTATAATTAATTTCCAACATAGTCTAGTGAATATCACCTTTTGTCCCACCATTTCTGTGCTTCCCATTTCCCTCCTCAAATCAGATAAGTCTACACAGAAGACAAAAGGCACAGAAATAAACAACAACAAGAGGGAAAAAATAGAAGAAGATAAAAAGAACAGCAAACAGTACAATTAAAAAAAACCTCTTTTTTTTTGCATTTCTTGGAGTTCATGTCGATAAGCATCATTTTATGTGATGGTACCTGCACAGCTATTGAGCCCTTGTGATCCTCTCCTAAGAATATCTTCTTATGGTCTCACTGTGTGAATATTTAGGAAGTTTATGTTTTCATCAGAGAGTGTTGGGGACTGACTGTGGGGTCAGTGACCGTGACTGTGGGGTCAGTGACCTTGGACCCGCACAATTGAGTACACAAGGAAGTAAGCTCTTATCATGATTTTGGGCTGTGTCAATAGCTTCTCATTTAACCTGTTTGGGACTTGATAGCTTCTCATTCAACCTATTTCAGACTTGATACTGTTTGTACGAATGTAGCCCCTGGCAGTTCCCTAGTTTAAAGATGTGTATTTAAGATTGAGAACTGGAAATAAACGGGGCTACGGTCTTGGGCGACAGGCTTCTTAAGCTGTGGCTCCTGATTTGGGCTGTAGCCCTCCTGAACCCCATCTGTTTGTCTCTCTTCTAATTTTTCCTAGTCCTTGCCCCCTATTTCAGGAACCCCAATCTGCGAACCCTGGTTTGCTGCCGGTTGGCCCCGGCAAGAGAGGAAATGTTAGGAAATGGAATAATTTGGAAAAAAATGATATTAAGTGAAGTAAGCCAAGACCCAAAGAAATACAGGCTGCATGGTTTCCCTCATGTGTAATTAATTAGAATGTGACTATAAATTCACAAGTAAGCACAATGAATAATAAAAGACAAAAATTACACTTGGACACGATTAATTAAAAAGCATCTCTTGGGGCCAGGAGTTTGGCCTACTGGTAGAATGCTTGCCTAACATGCACAAAGACCTGGGTTTGATTCCTCGGTACCACATACATAGAAAAAAGCCAGAAGTGGTGCTGAGGCTCTAGTGGTAGAGGTCTAGCCTTGAGAAAGTCCAAGGACAGTGCTTGGGCCCTGAGCTCAAGGCCCAGGACAGGCAAAAAAAAGCATCTCTTATTCTACATCAAGTTTTATTGGACCATAGACATACTTGTTTCATTCTACAAAGAAAAAGCAGAGTATTTTTTTTTTTTTACAAATACTGTAGGAGCTGCAAGTTCTGTTTTTGTAGGGCCCTTTAAGAAAATATTTGCCTGCTGATCAGCTTCCAATACAGAAAATCCAACAATTGTCATGTTGAATCAAGGAATAATAGTTATTATAAGTAGGTTTGCCATATGAAATTCAGATTACACAGTAAAAATTCAATTTTAGGGAAACAAGAAAGAATTTTTTTAGGATAAGTATGTTCCCTACAATCTGGGACATCTTGTGTGGCAACCTTACATAAAAAAGAGAAGTTAAAGCAACCTCCTTTGCACACCGTATGGCATGTACTTATTAGCACCTTCTAATTTATTGTATGATAACATCCCAGAGTTCCCTGATTTATTGTCCTGTTTTGTCAATAATGGGAGACTTTGTTCTTTACTTGAAGCATAGATGGTCGGCTCTCCCACCTTGCAATCCATGCTGTTTATTAGCCATTTGAATTTTTCAATTGCACTTCAGTGTGAAGGAAAAAAAGAACACTTTTGAACACAAGATGAAGGAGAATTATGCAGTGGGACTTGATAGGTTTGATTTACTCACAGGAGGAGGGCAGAGAATAGGAAGTTTACAAAATGAATGACTGGGGAATTGGCAGGAGTCCACTTGTTCTAATTTTGTTCTGTCATTAAGAAATAGCACTAGGAATTTAATTGCAATTTAAAAACCCCGAGCAGTGCTACAGACAGAAATAAAGCAAGGTTTATTAGGCAGAAAATAAAATATGAAAACTTCTCTATTACAGGCAACTTTTGCTTAGGTATATCTTAAAATAGACAATAAACTCACGATGGCTCTTTTATATTCATTTTACTCTATTTTGATATCATTTCCCTTTTCTATTTTCTATTTCAATTTTTGTTTCACCTAAGAAAATACATCTATATGTACTGATTAGTACATTTGTCCAAGCTGAAGTTATTACTAATTTGCTGGACGAATTCAAATAATAAACTTCATTGTTTTAAATTCCTAGATTCTCATTTGGGGTAAACAGAATAAGAAGTTTTGCATCACCTTTATACCTTTATAATAATAATACATTTTTTTTAATTTTTAAAAATTCTTCCAGTGTCTAAAACTATTCGACTATCTAGTTCTGCATAATTAAATTAGAGTGAGATGCTAAAGTATTGTGGTAATGGGGTATATTATATGAAGAATCAATTGAAGCACAAACACTACACTTGTAAGATTTTGTGTTCTTATTCAGATTTAAAACCTATTTACAATGTGTCAAAAATTTAAAATGAGTCACTGGGTAGAATAAGTCACACATTTAATCCCAACTACTCAGGTGGTGGCATTGAAGGAATGTAGTTCAACACCAGCCCTGGCAAACAAACCAACAAACAAAAAATAAACTAAGAAGTTCTATCTTTACAAATAAGCCTGAAATGGCAATCTGTTACACAAATCTAAATAGGAGGATAAAATCCAAGGCTGGTCCCAAGTAAAAACATTAGATTATAGGTGGAGGAGGAGTGTGGCTCAAATAAATATTAGAATGCTTTCTTCACAAGTACAAAGCCTGGAATTCTGACCCCTGTGACACAAAGAAAACAATGCAAGAAATAGAAGAGGCTATGGCTCATAGCTGTCATCCTAGTTCCCCAGGAGACTAAGATCTGAGGACCATGATTTGAAGGCTGCCTATTCATGAAAGTTTGTGAGTTTCTTATCTTCACTTAACCACCAAAAAGCTGGAAGTGGGGCTGTAGCTCAAGTGGTAGACTGCTGGCTTTGAGTAAAGATTCTTAGGGACAGCACCTAGATACTGAGATCAAGTTCCCAAACCAACACACACAGATACAGACAGAGACACACACAATCACAGACTGGCAGACAGATGGACATACACATGTGCTTGCACTTGCACATGTGCAAGCATGCACACACACACACACACAATCAAAAGTAGAGCGTAATCCTAGTCCCAAAGTTTGGCTACCTTTACAATGTAAGAAAAGGCTGCAGCCATATAATGAATGATTGTTGTCCTTAAGGTACTATGTTATCTCTCAGCTCTTTTGCTGTCCCTTGGTTATCTCATATTGTTACAGTATCTCACTTTGTTATCTGATATATCAGATATATTTGTATGTGATTATTTGAAATTGGATAGGGAAGGGGGGAAAACAAGATGGAGGGTGGGGGAGGGTAATGGGGACCAAGACATGTGAAAGGGTATCCATGTATGTGAATTAATGCACCTTCTATCTGGCAAATACCATGTAACCATTTTATTAATTACAATAAAAAATATCAAAAAAAGAAAATGGCTGCAATATATAATCTGTTTCTCATCAAATTATCAGAGGCAAAATTAAATGAAATGTAAAACTGTGTTAGTAGACTATGTTTTGTCTATGTGTAGATATTTTATATAATATTTTTCTGGCTGGAATTCTATTTCTTTTTTTAATTTTTGCAAAGATTTGAACCTTTTATGATTCCTAGAAATGTAGGAAGTCCTTTCCCTCCTAATAGCAGTTCTGTTATTAAAAAGAGTTTCAAATCTACTTAGGGATATATAAAAAATGCACAGATAATTTACTTTGCACCTTCCCCCTAAATACAAACCTATCCAGTTCATTAGGTATGATAGTTGTAACTGCTGCCTGAGGTGTGTGTAGCAGTTTGCATTTTCAAATCTCATGTGCAAAGGTGATCCTGACAGGAACTCACCCCGGGATTGACCATTAACCGAAGCCTTCTCAGTTATAAGTAGAAATGTTACTTCCAGCTTTTCATGAATTTCTTTTCTTCTTTATAGCAAAAGTTCTGAATCAAGCAATAGGTCTTATTGATTTCTGGTCACTGATACATTTTTCAGAAAATATTATTGATATTAAAGGTTCCATTGAAGAGTACATAGTTTCATAAGTTATCACAGAAAGAAAGCCTCTGTGTGCATGTGTGTACGTACTGAGGTGTGTCTATGTGAATTTGGATCAAAATACCCACAAGGTCTTTAGTAACTTGATTTCCTTCTCTGAACCCAGAGTGCAATCATTTAAAGTATCAGTAAGTTTTTGCCCAGCTCTTGCTTTCTTCAGATTTAATTCTTTTCAGAGTTTTCATAGATGAAAAGATGGCTAAGTTGTAGGATTTTGTTTTCCTCTTCTCCATGGCATTTAGTTAAATTTCTGCTCATGGAAACTTTAACCTTCACAATTCTTCTGAAGGTTGATTTAAATCATGGAAGTCATTTCCTTTGAGAAGCAGGGAAGATCTAGCAATTCAAGCCTTTTCCAGCCTCCCACAGCCATTCCCAGACTGTAGGCAGATTCATCTACATTTGATCCTACTACTTTCATGATCCTGAAATATCATGGGAGACATTGTAATCAACTCATGACTCAAAATTTGGTGAGTGATCCTGATAACTTCTGCTATGATACCCTGGCTCATGTTACTTTATTATTACAGTTTCAATTTTAAAATTCTCATTAGCTGTAGAAAAGGTTTCACTCAACATGACATTTTATGAATACAAGACATTTTGGTCAATGTCACCCTTCCATCATACTCTCCCATCGCATGTCTCCCAACCCCAAACATCCCCTCAAGTTTCCTAGCTTCCATTTTCACTTATGTGCATTGATTCTGACAGAATCGGTTCACCCTTTGTGTCTAAATTTACCCACATGCCGCCCCTTGACCTCACTCCTCCCACTGACACTCCAAGTCCTGGCATCCTGGCATTTATTTCATTCAACTGTAGGTTCATTTCTCAGAGTCATACCGTAAGAATTGTTTCTTGCATATACCATATCTTAGTTAATGTGTGTGTCTACGCATACATATGAACCTACATATGTTTACATGTGTATTTATACATTAGATTTAACTCCCACAAATGAGAGAAAATACACATCCTTTGTTTGTCTGAGCCTGACTTACTAGCACAATTCTTTTCCAGGTCCATCCTAAAATAGTATTTATGTTTAGAGCCATAAATAAAACTGAGCTTCCATATCTTTCAGTGCCATCTCAATTTCTCTTTCTGTATTAATACTAAACTCTTCTAACTCAACACTAAGCCAGTTGCATTTAAAAATCTTTGAATTTAAAAATCATCTCAATTGAAGTAAGCCAGACCCAAAGAAACAGGCTCCATGGTTTCCTTCATTTGTAATATTAGTATAACTCTAGGATAGTTCCACCAGAGGCTCACAATATCTCAATAGCTATGTACATATGACCATATAAGATGATACTAATCTAAATAAACTCCAATATATGGAAACAAGAGGGTTTTGTTTTGTTTTACAAGTCCTGGGCTTGGGCTCATGGCCTGAGCTTTGTCCTTGGGTTTTCTCAAGGCTAGAGCTCTACCATTTGAGCCATAGCACCGCTTCTGGCATTTTTTTCTATGTATGTGGTACCAAGAAATCGAACCCGGGTCTTCATATATGCTAGGCAAGCACTCTACCACTATGCCAAACTCCGTGCTCCCAGAAACAAGAATTTTTTGTTTATGTTTTTTAATGTACTGTGTGAAGTTATTTTTTTCTTTCATTTGTCCCCTTTTGGTTTATTCCCTGTTGTCACTGTTTTTTATTTTGGTACCCCATGTCTTGTATATACATTTATCTGATTTGAGAAAGGGAAGGGAAAGAAGGAAATGGTGAGGCAAAGGGCAAAGGTGAACCAATGCAAGGACGAGAGGAAAAGTAGGCGAAAAACAAGGAGGGGGCGTAGCAGTGCTCAACAAAAAAAGATGTACTTACGATCTTACTTATATACATATACAGAAAAATCTGGAAGTGGTGCTATGGCTCAAGTGGTAGAGCGCTAGCCTGGAGGAATGCCCAAGGACAGTGTTCAGGCTCAGAGTTCAGGCCCCAGAACTGGCAAAAAAAATCCTTAAAGTCTGTGATGCCTACTTTTACATGAGGATGAGTTTAACTGCTTTTCCTCCTCTAGCAAATAGATGATTATGATATTATCGAAGTGATGGTGTTTGTTTCTGACCCTCCATTCTCAGCATTGGGACCGATTTTTTTTTTTTTGGCCAGTACTAGAATTTCAAATCAGCACTTGTTTGGCTTGCTTTATTTGGAGTTGGCGCTCCACTACTTGAGACATACCTTCTGCATAGCATGTTGCTGGTTATTTTTGAAGATGGAGTCTAACAGACTTTTTTGTTTGCGTTGGCTTTGAACTGTGAACCTATAGATCTCCCCAGCCTCCTGAGAAGCTAGGATTATTGGTAGGAGTTCCTGGTGCCTCGAGCCATTAGGGTTGTGATGTTGTTGTTATTAGTTTCCTATGTTTTTTAAACTTCCCTCTTCAGGCAGATTTACCATTACTTTTCCCCTCAGGTGAAGCAGATGAAGTCAGAATCTCAAGCAGAATGAAAGAATGAATTCATGTAGAATTGAACACAGAAGAGTATACTTAGAATTCCTTATTATTTTCCCATCTGTAAGCCAAAAGCAAACACAAATAAAAATTCCCTTACAATTTTCAAGACCAGTGGAAGTCACCTTTGACAAATTTGCAAACTGTTTGTAATTGTGTCATTAGCAAATCTGGAAAGCTCACTTGTTTACTAATCAGAGATTTTTGAAATACACCTGAATAGTCTTCAGCACCTGAAAAATAGCATTCATGTGTACACACGCGCTGTCAGTTCCCAAATGGCTGAAGGAACGTGTATCTAATTTGACAGGTTTCTGTAGCTTACTTGCTTTCCCTAGATTCTCTCCTAGTTGTATCGCCTGTGATTTGCAGGGAAAACTTTCTCACACTGACATGATTTGAAAGAAGTAGAGACATGTGAAGAAAGGAGTCACCTTTAGAGACAGAAGGATTCTCTAATAATTACTGAGGAAATGTGCTCGAAATCATTGAATGGAAGCCTTGCAAGTCAGTGACAATTTACTCTGTGAATTTTGGATTTCATTTGATAGTAAATGACATTCTGGTGGTGTGTTAAAAGACAGTGAGTCCTTAGGGCTTAGGAGACATTGTGAGACATATTACTTTGTGTATGTAGGTGATTGGAATCTTGTTCTAAAAAGGTTTTGTCTTAATTAAATCATCAATCCTTTTGAGACTGAGGAGGGCCATGCATATTAATTTGCAACTTCTTTATGAGCTAGTGACGATGCTTCTAGAAGTTTGAGATAATATGTAGCTTAGATATTTTATGGTAATTATTTTCAGGTTTTAGGGGAACAAGTTCAAGCATTTTTTTTAGGGAACTAACTAGTTCCAGCCATAGTTCTCTTTGGTGCTGAGAGTTAATGCGAAGCTCCAATTTTCATTCCCAAAGGTGTAAAAAGAAAACACAGGAAAACAGTTGTAAAGAAAATGAAAGTACTAATTTTCTTAGTTTAATAATTCCTACTTTTGTACCAATAACAGTATTAACACCTGTAACTTTTTTTTCAGTAAGTGGGAGTATATATTCCCTGATGGTCTTGCTATCAGAATCAAATAAACATG
Organism: Megascapheus bottae; assembly: GCF_031878675.1. NCBI lineage: Eukaryota > Metazoa > Chordata > Mammalia > Rodentia > Geomyidae > Megascapheus > Megascapheus bottae. The sequence continues at coordinate 69,775,722 of NC_143516.1, forward strand.
AAATACATTTGACTTTTTGCACTCACCAGTGACCTTCTTGTGGCGAGTGAACTTGGTTTGTAACTCTGAGAGCATCCATCAGCATGTAGTCCTCTCTCAAAAGGCTTTTCCACTCTACGAACCTTCATGAAATTATATGATTTTTCTGCCTTAATGAGAACAAATTCACTTCACTTCAGGTTATGGCTATCCAGTAGCTTTGGATTTTATTCTCACACAATGTTGAACCATTGTTTTGGCAAAACTCAGACCAAAACTTTCAGTACAGAATTGCACAAAACTTTTTAATAATAGATGCATGTGCAAATCATATTTAGCCTCTCAGGAATATAGAGGAAAGTTTGAACTGTAAGCACAGACTATTGAGAAGTAGATAATTACACTGATATTTCTGTTATGTTGTTTTTCTTTAATATTAAGAAATTTTCTTGCTACACTCTTTAGAATTTATTCTTTTCCTATGTATTTTTTGTTGCAATCTATTCAAAGCATGTGCATATTCTTCCTTGCAGCAAGGGTGCTGTGTTTTCCTTTGTAAAATTGAACAGCAATAACTTAAGTCAGGTGTCTGAAAACATCTTAAATATTAAATCATAACAAATGTTTTTATTTATAATTTAAAACCAGTCACAGATGATACATCAAAGAGGCATGGCTCAAGAGGTAGAATGCCAGGCATGGACAAACAAGCTGAACAAGAGAACAAGCTCCTGATTTCAAGCCCTGGTACCACAGACTCCTCCTAAAAAGAAAAATCAGTTATAAAATGTGCCACAAACCTAAATAGATGTTCTCATAATGAAGATAGAGAAATGGCCCAGAGCCACTGGAACAGCTAGCTATTTGACTACTTGGGAAACTGAGATCCAGTGGATACTGTTTTGAAGGCATCCTAGCAGAAGAGCTCACGAGGAAATATCTCCACAATAATCTGCAGAAACCGGGACTGGAGACATGGCTGAAATGACAGATCAAATTTCTGATCACGCAATTTGGCTAAGAAGGAGGCCCTAGAATCAAATTCCAGTATTGGGCAAGAATAAGAAAGAAGAGGAGGAGGAGGAGAATGAGGGAGAGGGAGGAGTAGGAGGAGAACTAGGAGGAGAAGGAGAGGAGGAGGAAGATAAATACTGTTACTTGTTATTACAGAAAGGCAATTTGAAATCATTTTATTACCCTGAAGGTGGCTACATTTTTAAGAACAGAAAACAAAACAGCTGGGAGCTGGTGGCTCACACTGTAATTCTAGCTACTGAGAAGGTTAAAATCTGAATATCCCAGTTCAAAGCCAGCCTGGGCAGGAAAGTCCAAGAGACTGATCTCTAATTCACCAGCAAAAAGCCATAAGAAGAGCTGCAGATTAAGTAATAGAGTGACAACCTTGGGTGAAAAATGCAAAGAGACAGCAACTAGGCCCCAAGTTCAAGCCCCGGACAAGCATAAAAATAAATTAACAACTTTTAATGAGTATTTCCAAACAATGGAACCTTGTACACTGCTTATAGAGAAGTAAATGATACAGTTGCTCTGGTGAAAGGTTGGCAGCTCATCAAAAATTAAAAACGATAAACGACAATTTCTATATGACCTCGCAATCCACTCCTAGGCATCTATCCAGAAATTTTAAAATATTTGGGAATGTAGTCAAGCCAAATATGGAAATATTTATGACATTTCTTTCACAATAGTTGAAAGGGCAAACAATTCAAATCTAATAAACTTATAAACAAAATGTGATATATTTACATAATGAAATATTGTACCACCAAAAAATGATAAAGGTTGGGAATGTGGCTTACTGTTACCGTGCTTGCCTAGCATGCATGAAGCCCTGGGTGAGAGTCCTCGATACCACATACACAAACAATGATTGAAGTGGCACTGTGGCTCAAGTGGTATAGTGCTAGCCTTGAGAAAAAGGAAGCTCAGGGACAATTTCCAGGCCCTGACTTCAAGCACCATGGCTGACAAAAAAGAAAAGAAAAAAGAATGCATATTAATAAGTGCCACAACATGGATGAACCTTTATAAACATTAGCATGAGAGAGAGAAATTAGACATAGAAAGGCCCTTGTTTTATGTCCCTGCGTGTATAAAATGTCTTCCGGAAGTAAATCTACAGGGAAAGAAAGCAGATTAATGATGGCCAAGGACTGGGTTGGGGGCTCTTATGGAAGGAAGAATGGAGAGCACCTACTTTACAGGCAGAGGTTTCCTTCGGGCTAATAGAACCTCGGAAGCTGTGTATTGGAGCATGTTGCCCAACATCGCAAATACACTGCCACCAATGTACTCTTTTCTTTTTTACCCCGAATTTCTTTTTATTTTCTGCTCATTTAATTTATTATTATTATTTTAAATTTTATTTTGTTGTCAGGATAATGTATACAGGGGTTATAATTTCATTCGTCAGATCATAGGTACATTGCTTCTCACACTTTGATACCCCCTCATGTTTTTGTCCCCATATTCTTCCCCCCACCCCTTTCCAATCATCTTGTTTTCCCCCTTCCCTTTCCTATTTCAAATAAACAAACAAATGTATATACAATATACCAGGTAACAAAGTCAGATACAGTAACAACATGAGATTAACCATAACAACTTGTTATTTTCATCATCATTATTATTATTAAGCAGTGTACAAAGGAGTCACCATTGAACAAAGCAGTCTATAAATATAATCTACTTTGACCAATGTTGCCCTTTCAATATTCTTACCCCTCCCTCACACTTTTTTCATTAATTTGTAGGCTATACATTGGATTCTCTTCCTCTCTCCTCTTCTTCTCTTGTTATCCTCTTCATTTCTCTACCTCGTTCCTACCTATTGATCCTGCTACTCTGTTTTCTAGTATTCACTTCCTAGTATTTTATTTTGCTGAACTTTGATTTGAGCTTTCTAAGAAATCATACTGCTTATGATCTCTTTTTAAAATTATTAAAATATAAAGAAGAATGGCATCCATATACCTAGCCACTCTAAAATTCTCTAATTCAACCTATGAGTTTATTTCTACTTCATTGCTTTCTTAGATTGAAAGGTTTTGAGTGTCACATCCTTTATATTTATCTCAGTAAACACTTGGGAATAATTCTAAATCTGTAAATGCTTGGATGGAAAATTTTAGCCACATTCATATTTATAAACTAATGTAAACAATGTATTTATATCATGTGTATTAACCTGAGCAACATTTCAGTTGGTAAGTAATATAAATCTATTTCTTGAGAATGGAGGGGCTGATAATGAATACTCATTTTAAGAGGGGCCCAGTCTTGAAGAGGTTTCTGGGAAAAGCCACTGACGTTAATCAAGAATAAGAAAATTGGATTTGCTAGAAGATGGTGATAGAGTAGAGATACACATTCCTAGTGAGAAATGAAGTGATTTTTTTTTACTTGATGTCACTTTCTGAATTCAATGTAATAACCAGTGAAAGAATTATGTTATTTCAAGGCTACAGAAAATGCTGGGTTTGTGTGATTAGATTGATTATTTTTCCTCAGATACATTTTACTGAGCTACTTTAAAAATGTGAAGACCATGGCAGTAGCCAGTGGCTCATGCTTGTAACTCTAGACAATCAGGAGGCTAGGGCAGAATTACAGCTCCAAGTTAGGCTGGGCAGGAAAGTCTTTTAGTCTTTCATCTCCAATTTCCAAAATCAGGGAAGTGGAGTTGTGGCTCAAATGGTAGAGCACTAGCTCTTGGTGAGTTACCTAAGGGACGGTGCCCTGGCCCTGAATTCAGGCTCTATATTCTCTCTCTCTCCCTCTCTTTTTCTGTGTGTATGTGTGTGTTTCTGTCTATCTGTCTCTCTGTCTCTCTCTCTCTTTGCCTCTGTTCTCTCTCTCTCTCTCTCTCTCTCTCTCTCTCTCTCTCTCTCTCTCTCTCTCTCTCTCTCTCTCACACACACACACACACACACACACACACACGCACTGTGAAGAGTAGATGAGTCAGGTACAATAGAGTTTGCTATTATAATCTCTGTAGTAGTGTGGCAAAGAAAGCAGAACTATATGCTTTTTGTGTATGTATGTGGATACTCAACCTTGAATGCAGTGTTTTGTGCTCTTGCTTGGCTTTTTGTGTTTAAGGCCAGCACACTACTACTTGAACCTCACCTCCACTTCTGACTTCACTGGTTGTCGCTGGTTTGCCCACTCTGACTTGCTTTAAAGAGTGATCCTTAGATTTTACCCTCCTGAATAGAATTACAGGAGTGAGTCACCAGCACCAGGCAATCTCTGCCAATCTTAATGCTTACAGTGACAACAATGTTGAATGCTTACTGGCCTAGATAGAAAAGAGGAATGTTGCCATTTATACATAGTACTTAATATTATCACGGCCATTTCACTTCAGGTAAATATAAAAGTGAATAAGGTAAACAAGAGGCATCAGTTAGGGGCCAGACAGGTGCACGTGGGGCATTTATGAAAAAGAGTCAGAAAGGATTGATTTTTAAGCACACCTTTACAAGTGGGGTTTCCCCATTAAATATTTTTGTACCCTGCCTATCCTATCGCCCATCTCCCTCCACAAATCCTCACTTGTGCTGTTACATCTCTTGGTGAATCTAGATTCACCTATGACAGAGGACATCACATCGACCTGTCAATATTTATCAGCATAAAGTCTTGATTTTATCAAAACCCTCACTTTATTAATCACCTAAAATTTTTTCAAACCAATTAAATTTGAAATCGGACTTAAGCATCACATCATATAATGACTACGTAAGAAAATTATCTCCAGTATGTTTCCTTGGGAATAATATTGTGATAGTAAAATTTGGAAAATTAACTTGTGTGCTTTTTTTTAGATGAGTGTGACATTGTGTTCTGCATTTTTAGATTTTACTTTACTGTCATTATAGAGGCGATATGCAGGCTTTGCAAGTACATGTGTCGATAATGAGTACAGTTCTTTTTGAACCATGTCTCCCTTCCCTCACTCTCTCCTGTCCCCATCCACAAAATGTACAGTTCATTTTCCACATAGTATCCAGTGAGTATCTCTGTTGTATTTGCTCACCCTAGGTTCAAACTTCCCTGTGCTGCCTCTTACTCTCCCAAATGCAAGCAAAGGACAAAATGAGACAATGCGAACCAGACAAAAGAAAAATAAAATAAAATCAGCAACAGCAGCAACTAAAAAAAAAACCCCAAACCAGTGGGGTTTTCTTTGGAAAACATTGAGTAGGATACATTCTCATGTATAAAAAGTAATTTTATGCTCATTTCTCTGAAGAAGGATGACTAGATTAGATGACTACTCCAGACCTTCTTCATTTATGTGAAGTAGTTGGATAATGTTCTCATGATTACAGCTCTCTGAATGCATAAATTCTTAGACAATAGAAGTACTCTCAAAAGGACAGAATTTCATCTTTTCACAATCTTACTTAGGTTTAACTATTTTTATAGATAGGTGGTAGGTAGCAGTAACATAGTTCTAAGGAAAGCAGTGGCATGATCATGTTAGATAAACACATTTCATTGTTTCAGGAGGGACCATTAAAAGCCACCTCCACCTGCGAAAGGCTGGAGATAGATCTTTCACAAGCATTCCGTGCCAGCTATACACTGGGGATATGACTCTAGGCTGAGCAAATTCCCTGAATTCACTTTCAGCTACCTATAATCATTTCCTTTTCCAGTGACCTTGTCATATAACTTGGATAAGATGTAAACAAAAGAGTGAGGAATTCAAAAATAATTTACTAAAAACCACAATACATATTTCTTGCTAAAGTATGTATCATTTTATGATAGTATGACATATCATATATATCATATTATATTATAATATTTTGCCATATCACATTACAATATTATAGCACAATATGATATAATATATTAAGCAAAAAATAATATATAAAGGTTGTAAATATAAATGCCCATATAATTGCATATTATAATATATACAATGATATTTATTATAGACTATGGATTATGACATGATACATGATATACAATATACTAATATCTAGTATTAGACATTCTGAAAGTGGTTTCACTGAATTGCTGGCTAAAAATGTGCTTTTCTAAATCATCAGCTGCATTAGCCAGAAAGTTAGGAAAATGTAAAAAAAATTATGATAAAGCAGAAATTTAATTAATTATGAAATTATACTTATTTTTTATTTTTTACGGACAGGGTGATGTATAGAGAGGTTAAAGTTACATTTCTAAGGTAGTGAGAATAGTTCTTTTTGTTTTCCAGTCCTGGGGCTTGAACTCAGGGCATGGGCAATGTACTTGAGTTTTCTCAGGGCTAGTGCTCTACCATTTGACCCACAGCAGTACTACTGACTTTTTCTGTGTATGTGGTTCTGGGGAATCGAACCCAGGGCTTCGTGCATACTAGGAAAGCACTCTACCACTAAGCCATGCCCAGCCCCATGAATACAGTTCTTCTTGAACATTGTTACCCCTTCTCATGTTTTTCTCCCACTTTCCCTCTCCCAACACCCTCCCAAGTTGTAAAGTTCATTTCCAACATATTGTCTTGTGAATATTACTGTTACATTGGTTCACTCTTTGTCCTTTGCTTCATCATCTTGTTGTTCTTTTTCCCTTCCATGAATATTTCTTCTATCTCTAATTTTATAGAGATGGATCCCATACATGCTGTAGAAGGTAGAAGAAAGTGAATTCAAGAGAAAATACTTAGCTCCATTATAAGATAGAAGCTTCAATTAGACAGACCCCTAAAATGAAAACCCCTACAGGCCAGCATCCATTCTTACAGGCTAATGACACATAAATATATCTGTACTTCTCACAGATGCATCTCCAGATGGAGAGGGCAAAAGTTCCACGTAGATTTGAGCTCAAAATTCCATGTATTTTTTCTCCAAAAGAAATAAGAATTTAGTTTAGTGGCCAGTTGAATTGGAGGGTTTTTTCTAGACAAAAAAACAACTTGGAAACCAAATTATATCCTATCAGAATTACTCAAATTATATGAGTGGGGGGGGTAGAAAGCAATCATGAGAGGAAAATGATGTTTGGAAAACATGAAGTGAGTAAAAAACTCCTATTTGTATGGCTTTTCTCCAGGCTGCGGTGCTGGGAAACTAGAATTGAAGTAGAAATTCATTGTCTTGTTTGCTACAGAATTTTAAGAATGTATGTTGATACTTCAATCATGACTAGAGACTTAAAACATAGCAAAAGAGAAATTCCTAGAGATGAATGTCCTGGAATATATAAAAAGAATGGATTGGATTCATTGTAGGAACATGGACATCCCCAAAACAAATCCTCAAAAAAAACAACCACCCCATTAATAAATGGGTTAAAGACTGAGAGTCTTTTCTGAAGAGGAAGTAAGAGTGGCCTATAGACACATGAGGAAATGCTCAACATCTTTAGCCAAAAAGAAATGCAAAACAAAACACCACGGAGATTCCATCTTACCCCAGTTAAAATGGCCATTACCAATAAAACACATAATAACAGATGCTGGTGGGGATGTGGCCAAAAGGGAAAGCTACTGCACTGTTGGTAGGAATGTAAACTGGTTCATGCACTCTGAAAAGCAGTATGGAGGTTTCTCAAAAGACTAAACAGACTTTCACTGTGATTCAGCAGTCCCATTCCTGGACATTTATCCAAATGACCACAAACCAACTTGCACTAAGGTTGCCAGCACAACCATGTTCATTGTGGCATTATTTATATAGGTAAGATAAGAAGTACACCCAGGTGCTTCTCAGTAAGATGAATGGATCAAGAAAACATGTTATATATACACAATGGAACTCTGTTTCTTTCAGAAAGAATGCCATTACCCTATTTGTAAGGAAAAATTATATTAAGTGAAATAAGCCAGACCCTAAGAAACATAGACTCCATAATTTCCCTCATTTGTAGTGTAGTCCTAGCAGCAGATCACAGTAGCTCAATAGCTATGCCCCATGACCATACAAAATGATGCTAAGTGAAACAAACTCCAATATATGGAAATAAGAGATATTTCTTTGTTGTTGTAAAGTTATTTCTTTTTTATTCATTTTTTTCTCCTTTGGTTTATCCCCTATAGTCACTGTGTTTGATTTTGGTATTCTATAGCTCGTATACATGATTATCTGAATTAGGGAAGATAAGAGGAATAACAAAATTGTGAGACAAAGGACAAAGAGCAAACCAATGCTACAACAATACACACAAGACAATATGTTGAAAATTGTCTTTACAAATTGTGGGGAGTTGGGGGAAGGAAAAGTGGGAGAAAAACAAGGGAAGGGGGAATAATATTCAACTAGAAGTGCATTCATTACCTTAATATGTAAGTGTAACTTAATATGTAAGTGTAACCTTGACAATAAAGTTAAATTTTAAAAAATGTCTAGATCATTTGTGAACACTTTGATGTAGTTTAGCTTGATATATTCTCATACTTAATCTAATATCTGGGTCTTGAATGTTGGATAATGTGTTAAGAGAATAAAGAAACTATTAAAATTGAGGAGATTGATTACTTTTTGGGGGAGTGATGGGGATGAGAGTTGGTGCCAGTAGTAAGACTTGAATTTAGGGACTTGAACTCTTGCTTAGCTTTTTGTTCAAGGCTAGAGCTCTATCACTGAAGCCACACCTCCAGTTCCAGTTTTTGCAGGCTGGTTGGAGACAATAATTTTATGAACTTTTCTGCTAGGGCTGGGTTCAAACCATGATACTGATCGGAGCTGGGATTACAGGCATGAGCCACTAGCACCTGTAGGGATTACCCTTAACATCTGTGCTTGACATAAATGAAATCATCATAATTAAAAGATCTGAAATGTAATATTTTAAGATGAGATACTAAACAGTCACCATTCAAGACAAATACATAAAATTAATGATTAGAGATACACTATTGTTTATGAAGGTCAATTCCAACATTTTTCTAATTCAAGAATAAAATTATTATTAGCTGGTATGCAACACATTAAAATATAAAAATTTTATTGTGCACTTCACATCTACATTATAAAATACTTTTAATTTACATGAGCTACATGAAGAGAACTTTTTCATATGAAAGAAAGAAATGAATTTTTTATTGAATAATCTGTCTTCTGCTATCCTGTGGTTAATTTTTAGCTAACAGTATGTGGTTAAAATCAAGTGCTGTTTTTAGTTGTTCTTGGCTTACATGGATGTTTAAAAAAAAAGGCTACCCGCTGAATTGGAAATGAGAAAGGTATTGATTGCACCTAGTCAAATTGATTAGACCTTTAGTGTTTTACACCAGTTTGTTTTCGACTAACTTTCAAATGGGTTGACAGATTTTGATCACATTTCTTGCACTTCAATTTTAGTATCAAGATGAAAGCCAATCTTAGGAGAAAATGTTTGGCATGCACACTTCAACACTTCTCACCTATAAATGCGATGAGGACATTTTTGTGTAAACTTGTGAAATGGATCCCAGGGGTCCTAGGTAGACACATTTATCTTCTCAATTTTCCCCTCTATGGGGTCCCTTTTACTTCTATCATGTGATCAGACACATTTGTAATCAGGTCTTACTACTGACACAAGAGACATAGTCTTCAAAGTGGGAGGAGTGTGCTTTAACAGGTCAGTCACAGTTCCCCTCTTAACTCCTCAAAACATATGTTTTCCATTTTCCATGTTGAATATGACCTTGTATGTATGAGACCATGGGAAACAGATTTAATCTTTCTAATCTTCTATTATGTCACAACAAAACAGACTGAAATATTACTATCTTGTCAATTTGTGAGCTTCATAAGAAATTACATATGTAGTTCATAGCAGAGTAGAAGACATGTAGCTACTGCTTGATCTGTATTGGCTAGTGGTATTTCAATCTAATATCAGATGGAACCTCCTTTTCATTTAAAATTGAAAGCAAAGTGTATATATGCTGATTTTACTCTAGCCCTTTAATTTTTTAAATTATGAAATGCCATAGGAGATATATAGGAAGTCATAAAAATTTTATAAGGTGCTCCAGTGTATTTTACATACAAGTTTTTCCAATGGACTGTTTTACGTATTTATGGTAGATTAGCAAATCTAAATGCTGACATGTAAAGCACATTCATATCTGTATGTGTATGTGAACTATGTATGTAGCTCTACAGAATTTCACACTTGTAGATTTCTATAATCACAATGATCAAGAATGAAAGATTCAGTTGTAAGATTCTTTTATGCATCCCTATTCTTTGCATCCCTAATTTGTACTTCACCTCAGCTGAAGGATGCTATGTAAATTCAGTTCTGTGCTCATCATAATTCTTTTTTAAATATATCCATGTTCTATATGTTAAACACATCGGCATGAAGATAACAGTCATTTTAACTACGTATTAGAATATTTGAATTGTTTGAACCTCCTACTACTGCAAACGAGTGGAGCTGCTGTGAATATTCAGTGACAGGTTTTTGTATCAATATAACTTCTAGTACTTCTGGTCTAAATGTTCAAGAGTCCAATTATTTCTTTATAAGCCATATGACTGTTTTGTTTTGCAAAAGCTTCCCTGATTGCAAAAGTAGCTGTGTCATTTATTTTCCCATTTTGTTTCAGCATTATAGTACAAGTGATCACTTTCCCTGCATCCTCAAAAGCATTTGATGTAATTACATCTGTTTTTATTTTTTTTTCCATTCTGTCCAAAGAAGTGGCTTGACAATTTTTTCAAAGAATTGATTTGTTCAATTTTCAGTTTTTTTAATTTATTGAAAGATATGTTGTTATTCTTTTATCTTATTATTCTTTTTCATTTTTTTCTGTTCTAACTTTTTTTTTGCCAGTCCTGGGCTTGAGCTCAGGCCCTGAGCACTGTCCTTGGACTTTGTCAAGCCTAGAACTCTACCACTTGAGCCTCAGCACCACTTCCGGCTTTTTTCTGTGTATGTAATACCAAGTAATCAAGTCCAGGTCTTTGTGCATGCTAGGCAAGTACTCTACCACTTGTCCAAACTCCCGGCCCCCTTCTCTAAGTTTTTAATAAGATTTCTTCTATAGTAAAGTAAATATGTAGTACTAGAAACTTCCTTCTGGGATGCCCTAACTGTATCCCAGAAATTTTATTGTTTTCCGATTATACTTTCTGGTATCTCTTCTTTTCCATTCTGCCTTCTTGAGGGTTGCTTTGGGCATTTTTTTTATAGTGTTCTTGTTTTTGTTTTGTATTTTTATAGTGGTGGGGCTTGAACTCCGGGCCTGGGTACTGTCCTTGAGCTTTTCAGCTCAAAGCTACAGCCCTAATCCTTGAGCCACAGTGTCACTTCTGTTTAATTGGAGATAAGAGTCTCATGGACTTCAATGCCCAGGCTGGCTTTGAACTGAAATCCTCAGATCTCAGCCTCCTGAGGAGCTAGGATCACAGGCATGAGCCACTGCACCTGGAGTACTTCTTCCCCACTCACTATATACTATCCTTTCAGATGTTATGAGGAGACAAATTCACTTCTGTAATGACTACATAAGAGAGATATAGCAGTCTACTGTTTTTATTGCTAGTGATATTTTTGTGGACAGATGAACTGATGCTCTGACGGAAGATAAATAAAATACATATGAAGAAGTACTCCATGTATATTACTCTATGTGTATTACTAACGAAATAAAATGTTCTACCCTTTGAAGCTCACCCAGGTAATTTTTTACTGACTGCATCATAAATGGAGCAAGAATCCACCAACAGAGAATATCACTGACTGTAGCTTCATATTTTAAAACACTGACAAACTTCAGAAGATTGGAGAGGTCAGCACTTTAATGTCCATCTAAGTGTTTAGTGCTTCTTCATTAGCCACCCCATATGTTTTTCTCCTCTGTCACATCTGTTTCCTCCCCCTGCCCAGATTCGTTCCATGTTTCCACATCTTTATCTCATATCTACTTTGAATATTCTGGATGCATTTGTCCCCTGTTCTCTTTTTCATTGACCTACACTCCCTTCCATCTAGCCTAGCGCCATTCAAACAGGTTCCAGCTTCCTGATGTTCAGATTGTTAATCTGTTAATTGATCAAAAGAATTACTCCATGGAGTTTCACTGTTGCATTCACTATAGTCAACTTAATTGTGTATATATACATGTATCATATGTGTGTTTAAATAGAAGCTTGTATTTGTAGTCTAAAATAAATGGTTTCTAGCAGATGTCTATTTTTCACTATTTATAGCTTTTTGTCAGAAGTCAAAGAAGGGATTTCTCAGTATCAACCTTCATTCTGTTATTTCAGAGTTCTTTTGTGATGCTATTTTGCTGGGAATCCAGCATTTTCCTGTATCGCAAAGCTGAGCTGCAAGGTGAAATCTGTATGAGAAATAAATCTGCCTTTACCAAGCCAACATTCAATTTGTACTTTGGAGAAAGCATTGTAAAAATTTAATTACACAAAAATTCAGTGTGTACTACCAGATAAAGAGAGATTACTTTGGTGAGAGTGTTTTATTTTATTTTTCTACATTTTATCCACACAAGGGATTTGACCAAGACACATAAAGCATGGCAGGAACTCTATCCATTTCAATGCTGTTGTTTCCAGGGCTTCCTGAAACCAACAAGGTTCACAGAAAAGAAAGTTTAGGTGGGTAATTGTTACATTCAGATATCAAAGACTCTTCAGGTGATTGTAAATCCTTTGCTGTTTAAAATTAATTAGCCTGTTTGAAAATAAGATTTTATTGTACAGAGCAATAGAAAAGTAAAAGAGATCCAACAATATAATTCCATAATTGGAAGGATAAATACATCACAGAATTATTTCTCTAAAGGCCAAAAGAAAAGTTTCAAACTGTACAAGTGGAAAATCACATTTAGCAAATAGATAGACATGTTTTTTTCCCCCAGAAAATGTGAATTAAGAGAATGCAGTATGAACACTGGTAGAAGGGAGAGATTCAAATCCTTACCTGCTTCAGGTTCCCAGAGGAGGCCTGCCAAGATTGCATTCTTCGATCAGGAGACTGACTGATTCTTAGGCTAGGCAAGAGCACCCCAGGGAAAGACCTTGTAGAGATAAACATTCCAGGTTGCATACTGAAAAGGTTACTGGTCTTTGATGTAGCTCTTACAGAGACCTTTTAATTATCTTTGCTTTTCCTTACATACTGGCATCTCAGTATCACAAGACATTTAAAGTGAGCCATCTTATTTTTTTTGTTAATGAATGCCTAATGAACACCCCCCACACACACACACCAACACCACCACACCACACACACCTCAGATTGGCAATTAACCCTAACACCACCATGCAAAGGATGCCTTCCCATTTCCAATGATATCCTTGAGTTATCTATCATTTCCTTATTACATTTTTGGAGTCTGATCTTTCACTGGAATTCCTCAGTGTTTCTAAGCATAAAAATGAGAGCAGAAATAGAGCCAGCAGGGTAAAAGACCCCTCCCCTAGCAACTCAGCAAGCAATCCTTAACATGGTCTTAAGCAATCCTGTGTCCACACACTGTGGCCCTCTGAGCATCACATCAAGACCCATTACCCCTGAAAGACTTGCACACAAACAACAAGCAGAGTTGTACTGTAGAATGGGCCACCACTCAGAGGCCCTAAATGACACATTTAGAGCTTGTGCAGGCTACATGAAGCCTCTGACTTGATCTGGTGACTGATATGGCTATCAAGCTTTCCAATAATCTTGAGAATCACGTAGCTCTTTCGTAAAGATACCTTATTACACCCTGTAAGAAGTGTTGTGTTGTAAATCAGATACAAATCTAGTCACAAGGAAACAGAGAAGCCACATTTTGAGAGGTTGAATTTGGAGCGCTAGTGGTCTGAAGGCCACTAAAGACCAGGGTCCAGCAAATACACTTAACACTGTTAGGAAACTGAGCCATGAGGGCCAGAGAGGAAAGAAAGATAAAAAAATACCAAAAACCAACTCAACTCCAATGGAGACCTTAAGTGAGATGCTATGGTGATAAGAGAAGTTCCAGGAGCTAGGAGCTAGGAAACAAACATGGAAATATGTGGCCTGGTATAATGGTGCGTGAACTGATGTTGGCCTAAATTGTGTGAGGATCACAGGAAACTGAGTCCCAGGCACTGGACTGACAGGTTTAGTAACTTATTATCCAAGTCTGCTCTCCTGCCTCCTGGGATTCCTACAGGCCCATTAACTGGGAGGCAGTGGCATCACCTTTCCCTGCTATGAAGACAAGATGCCAGACACTAACAGCCACCATGTGGCCGAGATGGCTCTGACCAGATCCAATCTCCCCACTGCAGAACACAGTCTCTGTCGTGAGGTCCCTCTCATCTAGCAGAACATCTATTTATTTTCTTTTCAGTAAATCATTGCCATTTTACCTCTCCCTCTGTGTTCGTGGACTCACTGTTGGAGACCACAGAGATGAAGGACCTGATTTAGATGGTGGTATCAAAACCCCTATCCATGCTTACACTTGCACCCAGACTCACACCTTTAGATCTGACTCATGATCTTCTGTCCTAATCCCAGAGTTAAGGAGAACAGTGAATGAGACAGACCCTTGTGTCATCAAAGAACTCCGGAAAAGAGAGGAAAATGACAAAGTGTGGTGAACGTATGTGTGAGGGTTAGAACCTAGTCACAAATTTTCTCTGGTCTCTTATATTTGTAAGGGTAAAATGTTAATAAATCTCATAATGCATTGTGAACCAAAAATCAACATCACCAGAGAGTCCACGGGGTCTTGAGAGTGTGTCCAGCCCAGGTAAGTCCCATAGAGCACTGCCATCTCTGTACTGGGCACGGCCCCCTGCTAGAAGGATACAAGTCCACCTGAGTGTGACTTGGGCTGTAGCTCACGGTGCCACATTGTTGCTGCAGTGTGGGAATCAATCAGTCTCACCTGCCACACAACTCTATAGTGAAGAAATTGCCTTCTCCTGGAACAAAAGCTCAGCTGCTGCAAGGGCTTGAGCTTGTGACACTGTGTGCCTGGCCACAAGGAGTGGGAGCAAGCTCTGTCAACCCTGGGAGTCAGGATGCTGATGGTTTTGGAAATAGGTGCTCACCTGACCTCCAGGAACTGACTGGTGCCAGTGCTTTTGGGTGGCCCTTTGGAGAAGACCATCTGTACCAGTTGGCATTGCTCACTCTCCAACATGTACCACAGCCTGTGGGGAGACCCAGAAGACAGCTTGAAGATGCTCAAAGATTTTCAAGGGCATCAGGAGAGATCAGGAAAGAATCAATAATATCAAGCCGGTAGCAAAGGCCTGTTGTCTCCTTAGTCAATGGTTTCATGACCAACACCCACTTTAAAAAAATGTATATAGGCTTAAGAAGCTCCAGAGAATTTAAGTCAGTTGCCTCGTTGATAGATCAAACAAAAAGACATTGCAATTTGATTGCCCCCTTGTTGAATGCCACAAGAGGCCAGGATCTCCTCAGGCTAAGCCATTCATTTACTCAATTGTCCCCCAAACCCAGGGGCTTGTACAGTCTCAAAGAGATCTGCCTAATGACTACTTCTAATCAATCAAGAACAAGTGATTTGGACATCAGTGGCCTATGTTTGCATTGCCAGCTACTGAAGAGGCTGATATCTGAAGATAGAGGTTCCGCACCAGCATTGCAAAAAAAGTTTGTGAAACTTTTATATCTAAATAAGTGCCCAAAAGCCAGAAGTAGAGCTGTGGCTCAAGTGGTAGAACTCTAGCAAAACTGATCAGGGAGTGTACTGCCTAGGTCCTGAGTTTAAGCCCCAGAATTAGCAAGAAGGAGGAGGAGGAGGAAGAAGAAGAGGAGGAGAAGGAAAGTAAAGAACAAGTGCCCTGTAGGCTTCTAGGTGGCTGACACCCATTCCCCTTCTGCTATTATAGGCAGCGACTAGCTCCTAACAGCTGAAATGCATTCTTCTTCCTTGCTCACTTTCCCTTCCTCTCTTCCTTGAGCTTTCCTGTTCTGAAGAATACATTTTCTCTCCCCTTGGCCTAATTGAACTATGTACTGGGGAGTAAGGGACGTAAAATACAGAAGGATTCAGATGAATGGAGAGAGGAAGGGTGGATGAATACAGTCATATTATTCAGTAATCATTTGTGAGGATGGATCCAGGCAACCTGAGGGATGAGTAGGCTTGAGACAGATGGGGACAGAATCATGGAAGGGTTACACTGATCAAGGCATGCTGTACTAAGAAACTAATCTGTTGAACTGAAGGCCCTTTGTACAACAACTTAAATATAATAATTCAAGAGGAAAATTAAACATAGAAAAAGCTTCTATATCTAAGAAAGTTGCTGTATCTTAAGAGACTTACCTGTTCAATGTCTAGCACAGCCACTCAGGCTGTGAAAAACAAAACAAAAGTTCAAACTTCCCTGGGTAGTAAATTATTTTATGCATTGCTCTATTCTTACATTTTATGCAATGAGTTGAACCAAAGTTTTTATCATGAGGCAAAATGCTGAGTGTACAGGAGGCTGAGGTCTGAGGATCACAGTTCAAAGCCAGTCTGGGCTGAAAGGTCCCCGTGTGATGCTTATCAGCAATTAAACACCCTAAAACCATGGAGCTGTGGCTCAGACTGGTAGAGTGCTAGCCTTCAGCAAAAGAGCTCAGGGACATAGCCCAGATCCTGAGTTCAAGTTCCACAATTGACCAAATAAAACACTTGAGTGTGAGCAGGTCGTCTTGAGCAATTTCCTCACATTCCATCACTTTAGACTCGCTGTCAAGCTGTCAGTGTTCACTTATGCCAAGAATTCCACTAGTTTTGTGTGATGTTGGTTGATGTCAGCTAGAAAATATGAAGACACACCTAAGACCCCCAAATATGTTTTTTCTGGCACTTCCTTTTGCCTCTTAAGAAAGTTATGACGGCAGTTGCAAAAAGGAAGCCATTAGCAACCAAGAACCATAGTGAAATAGGTCTTCTCAGCAGAATCTGTTACTAACAGGCTTTTAGTTAGAGTGACATGCAGAACATTTCAGACAGGACTCTGAAAACTGAAGCTCTCTCCCACTTCATATAGCAGAAATCTTCTGATCACTTTCTCAAAAGAGCCAGTCAGGCTTTGCACTCTCAGCCTATCCATTTTGGAGAGTAACTTTGATAGGCTATGAGGAGAAAGCCCATTCCCTTGGTACAAGTGTTTTTCGGCCCCTGAAATGGCCTCCCAGTATTTCATTTTGTATCTACTGAGTATTTCTCACTCAGTTGGTTCTCTTAATTCTCTGTACTTTATTATTCCTTTTCTATAGCCACTTGCTTTTCTTCCATTGTCAGAATGAAATATGACTCCTGCAATCATCCCCTTTTCTGGAGGGGTAGATAAATCTAAAATTGTTTGATTGTGCCAGGTGGTAAAATCTCTTCAACTTCCAATTGTTGTAAAGTGAATCTAGCCAGTGATTAAAAAAGAGAAGCCACATTTTGAGAGGCTGACTTGGGAGTCTTTTTTGGAATGCTGGCGATTGCAAGTGGGCTCTTGTCACAAAGACCTGCTCAAAGACACTTGACACTGTTAGAAAATGGAGTCATGAGAGCAGAAGAGGAAAGAAAGATCAGAAAAACCAACAATTAAGATCAACCCTAATGGAGAGCTGAAATGGGATGCCATGCCAACCAGAGCAGGGCCAGGAGACAAAACACAGCAGGTGAAGCCTAGTCTAATGGCATCTGTGCTGGTCTCACCTTAAAATCCAGTCAGCTCCTCAGAGCAGGGTAACAGGAAACTCAAGAGTCACCGGAGTACAAGGCATAGATCATTCAAATGCTCACCACTACCTCTCAAGATTCAGGCACACCCATCACCTGGGAAGTGGGAATTCCCTGGAGCTGAACAATGTCATCTATTTACATATCCTCTCTGGGTCTAAGCAACATGGTATATGTGCAATTCAAAGGATGGTGTGTCTTACCTCTAGGGCTTGGAAGCTTAGTGGACAGCCCTTATCACCTGGTTAGACGCCTGGATGGTGTCATAATGCAATGTCATTCATGGAAACTAAACCAATTGTCACAACATATGTGCTCAAGAGATCCTTTCCTCATTTATAAAGTTAACTTTATTCTTGCAATACATCTTCAAAAACTCTTTTCCTCACTGAGCATACTTAATGTCAAATGTTTTGTTAAGATGTTAGGGAAGATTATGAAAAGAGCCTAGTAATTGGCCAGATAAATATAAGACTATTATACCCTGAAATAGAAAACCCTCAAATAGGTGTATCTGTTCAGATAAATATGGTAGTACACTGCAAATATCAAAGAACCGCTTCTTTTCACACAAGAACTCACACACTCACAAACTTGATCAAAATTGTTTCAAAAAATGGTTATATGGATGAGTAGTATAAAAAAGTTGTTATTCTTTTCTTGTCTTTATGAAGGAGTCTAGCAATTACTTTTTCCCCAGAACTTCATTCTGATGAGCTTTGTAGAAATTTAGTTCCTGAGGACTTAAAAAGTCCAGATTCACCAGATCTCTGAACGTTGATCTTTCAGCTAATTCTTGCAAAAGAAAGAACTCTTTCCAAAGGCTGTCCATTTTTGTCAGCTTTCTGCTTTTGTTGTAGATTATTATCTTTAATTCTAAACATGTCAAATCACTGCTACCTCCACCCAGAAACCCTACACATTTTCTGTAAACATTTTTCATTGGGATCCAATATGTTTCCTTTAAACTTGGCCCTATCAGCTCTATAGTCTTAAATCATGCAGACGAAACTGAATATATCTTCTGTGTATAAACACTATTGAAAAGGCCACACCCATCTTGTCCTCTCTGCCGGTCTTTATTCTATAAATTAAACATCTCATTCTCCTGATACCATTCAATATAATTTTGAGACTACCAGTTACTTCAACCACTTTTATCTGGACACACTTCAAGGATCTCTTTAGTTATCACTGAACACATGTTTTTCTCCAGTGAGGTCTGATCAACAAAAATCCACCCAGAATATTTAGACACTTTCTGTAACCATAGCCCAAACCACAGGAGTTTTCTTGCCAGTTGTATCTGCTTCTGACTCAATGAGCTCATAATTAGCTAAGGCAAATCTTATCTTCAAGAGGAGATTTGAACCTAAACATACAGCTTTATATTTATCTTGCTTGCATTTAATTATGATAAATTATATTTTTTCAGCATTTGTGTGTATGTGTGTGTGTGTGTGTGTGTGTGTGTGTGTGTGTGTGTGTGTGTGTGATACTGGAGCTTGAATTCAGTTAGGGTTCACACTCTCACTTGGCTTTTTTGGTAAAGGCTGGTGCTCTACCACTTGAACACATGTCCACTTCTGAGTTTTGCTGGTTAGTTGGAGGTAAGAATGGAGTCTCATAGACTTTTCCTACAGGGCTGGCTTCAAACAATGTTTTTTATATTTCAACCTCCTGAGTAGGTAAGATTACAGGTATTACCAGTGACCAGCTCACCATTCTTTTTTTATTAAAGAATTTATTAACATTGATTTTTTACATCATATTTCAAATGATATGTTTAACAAATGAATATTCAAGAAGGGAATCTCTATATATAAAATCACTGAAACTTAGTTTTTAGAACATAATCAAAATTAGGCTAAGGGTTTGTATATCATAGATACATATTAATTTATGAAATAAATTTATGAAATAGAGTCATAGGTTTTTATGTCTATGTAGTTATGTTTATATTTCTAATAACATATCCATAGCATTGGGTACGCAAATATTGAGTTTCTCTCTTGTATTGTCTGGATCTAATAGCCACATATTAAGGATACCATGTGCCTTTTGTTCCTTTGGTCTTGACTTGTCTCACTCAACATGATTCGCTCTAGATTCATCCACTTCCCTGCGAATGCCATTATTTTATCTTGTCTGTTGGCTATGTAGAATTCCGTTGTATATATATATACCACATTTTCTGTATCCATTCATCTGCAGTAGGGCATCTGGATTGTTTCCATCACCTGACTATTGTGAATAGTGCAGAGATGAACATAGCTGAGCAGGTGTCCTTATCATATCTTGGGTTATGATGTTCAGGGTAGATGCCCAGAAGTTGTATGGCGGGATCGTAGGGAAGGTCTATTTTCAGTTCTTTAAGAAACCTCCACACTGCTTTCCAGAGTGGCTGAACTAGTTTACAATTCCACCAGCAGTGTAGTAGGGTTCCTTTTTCTCCACAACCCCGCCAACTGTCATTGTCTGAGTTCAAAATCTTGGCCATTCTTCTTGGGGTAAGGTGGTATCTTAGGGTTGTTTTTATTTGCATTTCCTTTATGACCATAGATAATGAACATTTTCTCATATGTTTTTCTGTCATTTTAATCTCTTCTTCTGATAGGTCTCTCTTTAGTTCCCTTGGCATTTAGTGAGTGGTTTATTGGGTTTGGGGAAATTAATTTCTTGAGTTCCCTGTACATACTGGATATTAAGCATTTGTCAGATGTATTATTGGAAATATCTTTTCCCAGTTGGTTGGCTGTTTTTCTGCTTTAGTAGCTATGCATTTATTTGTGCAGAAACTTTTTATTTTTAGGTAGACCCATTTATCGATTCTCTCTCCAATCTGTTGTGACCCTGGGATTCTGTTCAGGAATCTTTTGCCTGTCCCTATGAGTTCCAGTGTCTCTCCAACTATATCGTGTAGCAGTTTCAAGGTTTCTGGTCTGACATTGAGGTCTTTGATCCATTTTGAGTTAATGCTTGTTTATGGCAAAAGGCTAGGGCAAACTTTTAATTTTCTGCATGTGGCTGCCCAGTTTTGCCAGCACCAATAATTGAATAGACTGTGTTTGTTCCACTGTATATCTTTGGCTCCTTTGTCAAGTACAAGTTGCCTATAGGTATGTGGTTCTATTTCTGGGTCTTCTATCTTGTTCCACTGATCTTCTGGTCTGTTTTTGTGCCAGTACCATGCGGTTTTTGTTATTATGGCTCTATAGTAGAGCTTGAACTCTGGTATTGTAATACCTCCAGCATTGCTCTTTTTGCCTAGAATTTTTCTGGCTATTCTAGGTCTTTTCTTGTCCCATATGAACCTTTGGATTGTATCTTCTACTTCAGTAAAGAATGTCTTTGGGATTTTGATGGGAATTGCATTGAATTTGTATATCGATTTTGGCAGTATAGCCATTTTCACTATGTTGGTTCTCCCTAGCCATGAGCATGGGATGCTTTTCCATTTCCTAGTGTCCTCTTTAATTTCTTTCATTAGGCTTTTATAGTTTCCATTAAATAATTCCTTTACATTTTTGGTTAATTCCTAAGTATTTTATTCTTTTGGTGGCTATTGCGAATGAGATCATTTTCTTGATTTGGCCTACTGTTTGTTTATTGTTGGTATCCCAGAAGGCTACTGACTTTTGCGGGTTATTGTGTATCCTGCCACTTTGCTAAAGTGGTTTATTAATTCTAAGAGTTTGGGAGTGGAGCTTGTTGGGTCACTGAAGTAGAGGATCATGTCGTCTAAGAATAGGGATAGTTTAATTTCTTCTTTCCCTATGTGGATCCTTTGATGTCCTTTTCTTGCCTTATTGCTCTGGGTAAGGGTTCCAGCACTATACTGAAGAGAAATGGAGAGAGTGGGCATCCCTGTCTAGTTCCTGATTTTAAGGTAACTGGTACCAGTCTTTCACCATTTAGTATAATATTGGCTGTAGGTTTTTCATATATGGCTTTAATTATTTTAAGGAATGTACCTCTTATTCCTATTTTTTCTAGTGCTTTCAACATGAATGGATGTTTATTTTGTCAAATGCCTTCTTCGAGTCCAGAGAAATTATCATATGATTCTTATGCTTAGCTCTATTGATGTGATGTATTACATTGATTGATTTGTGACTGTTAAACCAGCCTTGCATCTGTGGGATGAAGCCTACTTGATCGTAGTTTATAATTTTTTAAATTTTTTCTGGATTCTGTTGGCTAA
This sequence comes from Megascapheus bottae, assembly GCF_031878675.1. Lineage (NCBI taxonomy): Eukaryota > Metazoa > Chordata > Mammalia > Rodentia > Geomyidae > Megascapheus > Megascapheus bottae. The sequence continues at coordinate 69,797,591 of NC_143516.1, forward strand.
TATTTTATTGAGAAGTTTTGGGTCTGTGTTCATTAGAGAAATAGGTCTGTAGTTTTCTTTTTTTGTTGGGTCTTTCCCTGGTTTGGGGATGAGAGTAATATTAGCTTCATAAAATGAATTTGGTATCGCTCCTTCTGCTTTTATTTCTCGGAAGAGTTTCAAGAGTGTAGGTGTTACTTCATCTTTAAACATCTTGTAGAATTCCGCAGTGAATCCATCTGGACCTGGGCTCTTTTTGGTTGGCATTTCCCTGATTGTTTCCACAATTTCATTGTAAGAGATTGGTTTGTTCAATTTGTTTACCTCATCATTGTTCAGTGTGGGTAGCCTATATTTATTTAAGAAATCATCCATTTCTACTAGATTTTCTTATTTCTTTGAATATAGGTCCTGGTAGTACTTATTCATTATGGACTGAATTTCTTGGGAATCAGTTGTGAATGTTCCCGTGGGGTCTCTAATCTTGTTTCTTTGAGTCTCCCCTTTCCTTTTTTTGATTAATCTTGCCAGGGGTCTGTGTATTTTGTTGACTCTTTCAAAGAACTAACTTTTTGATTTATTAATTTTGTGTATAGTAGATCTTATTTCAATCTCTGAAATTTCTGATTTTATCTTTGTTATTACTGTCCTTCTAGTTGTTTTGGAATTAACTTTTTCTTGCTCCTCTAGGTGTTTCAGTTTCTCTTTTAGGTTATTTACATGCTCTTTTTCTGTCTTTTTAATATGCACTCCTAGTGTGAAAAATTTGCCCCTTAGAACTGCCTTTGCTGTGTCCCATAAGTTCCTTTGTGATGTATCTTGATTGTCATTACATTCAAGGAAGTTTTGAATTTCTTTTCTGATCTGATCTGTAATCCAGGAGTTATTCAGAAGTGTGATATTCAGCTTCCACATGTTTGAATGTTTTTTGACTTTGACTGCATTGACCATTCTGACTTTTAAAAATTATTTTGCTCAGGCAATCCTTGAGCTTCTAGACTCAAGTTATTCCTTTGTCTTTCTTTCTCTATTAACTGGGACTACAGATGTGAAAGACTATTTGGCTGCGATTCCTAAGTTTCCTTTTAAAAAATGTATTAATTATTTTTTCCAATTCTTTAGTATTTGAATTGGTCATATATGCTATTTTCATTTTTAAGTCCATTTACTTAAATTCTTATATAGCACAAGTTGAAAAGGTTTGGATGAACTCTGTAGAAATCCACCCATTTTGACCTCAGTTCTATGATCTTTCCATTCAGTTTTTAGCATTATCAACTACTCTACCAGACATTTATATATAACCAAACACTGATTCTTTTCTTTTTTTTTTTTTGGTCGGGTCATGGGGCTTGAACTCTGGGCCTGGGCTCTGTCTCTGAGCTCTTCAGCTCCAGGCTACAGCCCGACCCTTAAGCCACAGCCCCACTTCCCATTTTCTAGTGATTAATTGGAGATAAAAAACTCACTTTCTTTAGTGCCCAGGTTGGCTTTGAACCATGATCTTCAGATTTTCAGCTTCTTGAGTAGACAGGACTATGGGTGTAAGGCACTGCACCCGGCACACTGGTTCATTTAACTGTTTCTTCTTTTTTTTTCTCTTTTTTTCTTTTCCCTTTGGTCATAGAGTTTCAATTCTGGGCCTGGGTGCTGTCTCTGTGCTCTTCAGCTCAAGGCTAGAGCTCTACCACTTGAACCACAGCACCACTTCTGGTTTTCTGGTGATTAATTGGAGATAAGCATCTCATAGACTTTCAAGCCCCAGTTGGCTTTGAACCTTGATCCTCACATCTCAGCCTCCTGAGTAGTTCAGATTACAGGCTTCCGGTGTGAGCCACTGGTGCCTGGCCAATTGCTGCTTCTTTTAAATTGAGAAGAAATAGAAAATCAACACTTTAGTGAGTTGTTACAGACACGTGGTCAATTTTCCAAGTTATACTAAAGCAACACTGACCTAAACAATGAAAACTAAGATCAAGATTTTTCTACAATGCATAGCAAGATGAATACACTCAGAATTTTGGTTATTTCTTGGGCTCTGTGCACAACATCTTATACCTATATTATCCTACCTGCCCTACAGTCTGTATAAGAAAAAGAAAACTGTAGGTACATTGGGTAAATTCTGTGGGCCTGAGAATGTAAAGCTTAATCCAAGGAGTGAAATGATAAGACCTAGGGAAAAGACAAATCATACATTACATGAGTGCACATTATTCTGTATTGCATCATTTCTAGCACCTATCTCCGGTCCAGGAAAATGAATGGGTTTTCTCATATACTTACCCACATGCCACAATGTTCAACTGTGAGCTCAATAACATGCATTGTCTCACCCATATCATTCTTTATCCTAAGCACATTCACATAAAGTTCATAGAGTCCAAGCATGATATTCCTAGAATATAAACATTTTACTAAGCTACTATTATATATGCATTTTAAATAATCTATTACTGTGAATTAAGATGCCAACACACTAGTGCTGGAGAGATGTTCCAGAATATGTGAGGGCCTGGGCTCAGACTTTACTTCTGAGAAATGGACAGGGGAGAGAAAGAAGATAGGAGAGGAGAGGAAGTAGGGAATAAGAGAAAGGAGAGATGAGAAAAAGAGAGGAGAGAAAAAATAAAGGAGAAAAAAGAACATTGCAAATGCTAACACACCAATTAATAAATGTAGTCATTTTCCTAAATCAGAGAAACAGACATTGCAGTTTAAGCATCCCTGAATTTTTCCAGCTAGTCAAGAAAGCAATCATATTTCTTTATTAACAATGGAAGACAATGCCAAAACCGTAGCTACCCCTGCAAGCCTGGAAAAGCCGACCTCTGTATAATGATGCCTCCAAAATTAAGTAGATGATTACTTATTATTTGTATTGGAGGCATTAATAACTCTTTGGTGGTTAGAATCAAGTTGATTGTTTTAATGTAAATCTGGTTGGTTTTAAGCAGGGTACCATTGGCTCATAGCTATAATCCTATATATTCAGGAGGCTAAGACATGAGGATTGTGGTTCAAAGCCATCCCTAGCAGGATAAAGTCTGTGAGATTCTTAGTTCCAATTAACCACCAGAAAAATGGAAATGGTGCTGTGGTCAAGGTGATAGAGTGGTAGCCTCGAGCAAAAATGCTCGACAGTGGCAGCAAAAAAGCTCAAGGACAGTGGCAAAGCCCCGAGTTCAAGCCCCACAACCCACCAACCAACCAGCCAAATAAACAACAACAAAAAAAACCTAATTGATATAATAAAGACTTTTCACTCACAAAGTACAATTTCTAAGTTAAACTTCTAAGACTTTCTCTTTGAAAACAAAATGCCAGAAAGATACAGCAAAAGAAACACTCAAAAAGAAGTTATCCATACAAACAACAGAATAATATAGAAGCAAGGCATTGTAGCTGTAATGTAAGAACTGACATAAATCTCAGATTTTATGTTGAAAGACCTCATGTTCTGCCTGCAACTTTTCTCCACATTAAAGTATAATCAAGTTGGGGCCAGGAGTTTGGCCTAGTGGTAGAGTGCTTGCCTAGCATGCACAAAGACCCGGGTTCAATTCCTCAGTACCACATACATAGAAAAAAGCCAGAAATGGTGCTGAGGTTCAAGTGGTAGAGCTCTAACCTTGAGAAAGTCCAAGGACAGTGCTCAGGCCCTGAGCTCAAGCCCATGACTGGCAAAAAAAAAAAGTATAATCAAGTTATAAAAAACTATCATAGCAACATTTGCTTCAAATATCAATTTTCCAAATCTTGGATGTTTGGCAATAATTTTCATAAAATTTAAGACAAATTAAACTAACTTGTATACATATACCTAAACATAAATGTATATTTTGAATTATTAGAGGTTTAAGCAAAACTTCATTTGATGACTATAGCTGTGTGTATGTATGTTTTGTTCTTCTACTCTATTTGTGTATTTTTAATACCAGAATCATGTTGTTTTTGTTACTATGACACGGTAGTGTAAATTGAAGTTAAGTATTATGATGCTGCCAGCATTGCTCTTTTTGCTTAGGATATCTTACATTATGCCTCTATATAATTTTTTTACATTTATTTTTTAAATTTTAGTGAAAGATGTCTTTGAGATTTTCATGGAGATTGCATTAAAAATGTACATTGCTCCTAGTTTGTAGCAGTCATTTTACAATAAGGTATTATTCATTCATGAAGAAAAATGAAATTAGCCAGGCAGTGGTGGCTCATGCTCATAATTGTAGCTACTTTGTAGGCTGAGATCTAAGGATCATGGTTTGAAGCTACCCCAATGAGGAAAGACCACAAGGCTTACATTTTCAATTAACCACTAAAAAGCCCTAAGTGAGAGCTATGGCTCAAGTGGTAGTAGACTAGCCTCAAGCAAAACAACAACAACAACAAAACCCTCAGGGACAGCTTCCAAGCCCTAGGGCCAATACACACACACATGCACACACACACACACACATGAAATCATGCAGTTCGCAGGAACAGAATTGAAGATCATTCTGTTAAGCAGATAAACTAATCCCATATAAACAAAGATTATAGCTTCTCATATATGAACACCAGACTTAAAAGGATGTAGCTGTAAAAGTAGAACTCTTCAGGGGAATGACAAGAAAAATATATATATAAATAACTATAAAATCCTCCAAAATGCAATTTAAAAAGAAGTAGGAGGAGAGACAGGTTCAAGAAAGTAATACACAAGATAAATTTGATTCAAGTACATCATTACATGTTGTAAGATTCAATGAAACCCCATTGTCCAATTAATAATGCTCATAAAAATGTGGCTATAAAGTTAACATCATTAGTCTCAAATTATTATGTCATTCCCAGCAAATTTAACAATAAATTGGTTATTTTCAAGGGCTTGTTTCAAGCATTAGCCTTAGTCAATGATTTAAAACTATCTTCATTCTTGGAGATGCCTCTTTGAGCTGTTTGGAAGAATAATCATGGCCCTTATGCCTTATTCTAATGCATAATAACATACTTAGAAGCTCTTCGTAGGTTATTGTGATCTATCTTTTTCTCAAAATCAAATTTGGTAAGGATCTTAAAGAGATGTTGAGAAGGGATTTTTACACCGTTGAGTACTTTGTTTATGGAGGCTAAGTGAAGTCCATTTGCAGAAGCTCAGTCGATCTCCATTTAGCCATTGTTCCTCTATAATGTTGCTAACTTCCACTCTCTCAGCCCCAAGTTAGTTACACCCTTTTGTTTTGTGGCATAGTAAATAAAGATTTTTGAAACAGATGGTATGAGTTTAAATTATTGTCTGTTTATTGTATGAATGATATGGAAATGTATATCAACTCTTTAAATGTTCATTTCCTCATTCACAAGATAGGGATGTTCATGTGACAGATGTCATAGCGAGATGTGTGAGACATAGTCAACCTTAAGAGTATAAGCAAATCAGAAAGTTTGTTCTTGATCCACATCCTTATTATCACATTTAACAATTAGTTAACTTAGTTAACAATTAGTTAACTTGCAAAGTGAAGGCATAGGAAAGATTATGACTGTATTTAACTTCATACTTTTCCTTACAACATGCTGATTCTATCACACATAACCTTGAAATGAAGCAATGACAAAGGAAAAGATAAATCAAGCAACACTGATGATTTACCAACATGTTAATTAGTGACTCCAATGTTAAATTTCAAATTCATCAATTCACCAACCACATAAAGAAATGTTTTAAGATTTCCAACAATGTGATTTCTTACCCATTCTCTACAGGCCTCAAAGAATCTGGACCATTAGCCCTGTACCATGGGTTCAAACCACTAAATATCAGCCAAACTCACTGAGCTAAGAAATAGAAACCAGGTCCTCCAAACCCTGGAGCCTTTATTCATTTCTTTTCACACATCATTTACTTTCATTTTGCCCACAGTATTTCACATGAAGTGCACAGGTCCTGTTCAGTGAAATGGGTTTATTACCATTTCTCAGAGAAAACCAGTAACTATGTAGAAAAGTAATTTTTTAAATAAATAATCTGCATTTTACTCATTAACTGACAAGTTGAATTGAAATCCCTTTGGATAACTACATACAAATAATTTTAACAAAGGAATATAATAATGAATAAAAACAAATTATTTAAAATTTAAATTGCCTTTAAAGATTGCTTTTTATTGGTTGAAAGTGTTTAATGATTGAAAAGTGTTTCTCCCTTTCCAATAAAGACTTTAAAAATATTTTTACACTATACATAAGTTTTTAGCAAGTCTTAACTTTACTATAGCAAAATTATCCTTGCTGTTAATCACAATAGATTTGGCTGACAGAGTACCAGATATTCAGGCACAGAATCACTGTAGTCAGCATCCAATACTACTGCAGTCTTGGCATGGATTGCAAAGTTCCTAAATAGCCATTATTTGGCTATCTGCCTTTCAGTTCGGTTGCTTGAGTCTAAATGATGACAATCATTATTTTTGCTCTGCTACCTTAGCAATCTGTGTTTCCAGTACCACACCACCCTCAGAAATAGTTGACTATGAAAAATTTGCCTCATATAAAAATTCTGTAAAACCTAGTAAAGATGGACTTGGTGCAAAGTCGATTGTATTAGAGACATATGTAAGAGCATTCACAAGTGCATTTATTAATATTTGATGCACTCACAAAGCCAGCGTGAGAGATGAAGCATCTGTGGTGAGATGAACACATGTAGCAAGTTTATTCACTGCTTGCTTGAGACTGCTGATCTGTATGTATATGTGCATGTATCATATTATATACATTATGTACATATATTAGATAATTACTTGACTTATAAGTATTAAATCTGAGGAATCTTACTAAGAGAAGAAGCACAATAAGGAAGAGTAAATTGGTATTCAATAATAGAGACTATTAAAATATTTGGAAAAAACTAGCAAAATGTTGCATAGCAACATTTATGCAACCCTGGGAAAAATTAGTTTATCACTTAAGGAATTTTCAAGAAGAGAAGGAGGGTGTCATTGTTCCTTGTGATGAATCCTTCCTGATACATTCTGATGTATTTCCAAATATTAGGTACACTGTGATAAATGTTGCAAAGAGATAAAACAAATGGAATAGGGCTGAATTGGAAACAAAAGGAACAAGATATAGGAGTGAATGCTAACAAACCATTTGGAGATTTTGTTGGAAGAAAGAAACTAGATGTGAGGTTATTTATCATTGTCTTTTCTTTGCAGAATGCTGATGCGATTCCTGGCATGCACCTCATTGGAAAGTCTGCTTTCAAACTGTCCAAAAGCTTGAACTTAGAATATAAACATAACTGTACACCAAGAGCAATTCTTTCTCCCTAAAGTATGATCATTTAAAATTTGGGTTTATGTTTAGATATTTTTGGGAAAAAACTTCATTTTTTGGCAGCTGGAATGGTTCTTAGTTGATTTTAGGCTTTATGTCTTCACTTAAAATGTTGCTATTGTGCAAATATATTGTTAATTACTCTAATTGAATATGTGGCTACTTTTCCAGATGCTCTATTAAACCAATTACTCAGTAAAACCTTTGCTGGCTCTCTCCTCTTTACAAGTGGAATGCAGCTGGAAATCTGTCACTACCAGATGGAATATGGTGTATATACCCCAATTGGGTAATGCCACCCTGACATCAGTGGAAAGGAGAGCTCCCAGAAGACTTTGTATAAGCTAGGAAAAGGCTGTCTCCAATTGTTTTGAATTGTCTTGTCCTTGTCAAAATGGGGGCAGTAGAATCTAAAAGCAGTGTTTTCCATCCTCTCATCCCTAAGTAAAGGATCGTGGTAATGTCACGCTATCATCGATTAATGGGTGTCATGCCATCGTTCTTGGCTCACAAATGTACCCTACCTTGATGCTGACTTTGTTTCTTCTGTCCCACTCAGAAGTTAGGGAAGCTCCTTACCTGTATTTCTGGCTTTGTATCTTGGTTTCTTTCTACCAATTTGTTCCCAGATTTTCCCAGTGGCCACCTCTCATCATTGTATGGAATTCTGTCAATCTCTTGTGGATCTCTCATTTCCGTGTGGGCAGCTGTCCTTAAGTAATAGCCGGCTCATCCTTGTGTCCCTGGCCTGAGCTGTGTCACTAAGCTGATGTAAGATTTGTACTCTGTTATGAGGTTATATCATCAAGCTGCTGCTTCCTGCTCTTGTTCCCAACTAACATTTTACTTCAGAGATCCACACATCATTTTTCTCCTCACAGTTTAGAGTTTGTGGTTCCTCTGTAGGATAGGGAATCAAAGCAAGTTTTTAAAAATTGACATCAAAATGTTTGAAGTGGCTGGCTCTGCTGATGCTTCTGCCCTGAGATTACTCACCATTTCTTTAAGATTATTTTTTCTCCCAAAGTTCACTACCATCATAATCCTAATTGTTTTTTTCTGTGTGTCTTTTGAGTGTGTTTCTTTTACTGGAAACTACATTAGACATGTGGAGGAAAGTCGAGCTGACTCAGCTTCCAGGGATGTGAGCTCAGTAATGAATGAGAAGTGGGAAAAGTAGCAAAGTGATATCTTTACAGTTATCAAGAATGGGTGCACAGCCAAGCCTGGCATGGCTGGTGCATATCTGGGGCTTAGAACCTGTGTCTCCAATCAACTGTCTCTAGCTTCCCCAGATGCCATATTTGTAGGGCTTTCCTTTCTGATTTTTTTTGGTAGTCCTGCTGCTTGAATTCAGAGCCTAGGTACTGTCCCTGAGTCTCTTTGTACTCAGGGATAGTGCTCTACCACTTGGACCACAACACTACATTTTTTAGTAGTTTATGAGAGATAAGAGTCTCACAGGGACTTTTCTGCCTAGGCTCATTTTTAACTGTGATCTTCAGATCTCAGCCTCCCGAGTAGCTAGGATTACAGACATGAGCCACTAATGCCTGGCCCCATCTGAATTTTAGGAAATTGTCTTTTATAACATCTAAATTCAGTTAGACTGATAAAAACAGAACATCACATGGTATTCAGACAGGAAGGAAAAGTTTGTTCCTAACTGCACCCTAACATTCATGGTAGACACACATGGCCTAAGGGCCCTGCAACTACTTGGCCCACAGTTATGCAGGGAAGGGGCAGGGAGAAGGCATGGCCAGGTGTGGCCAGATGATGGGGTCACACCAGATATGGGAGTGACCTCAGAGCCTGGGAACCTTCCATGGTCAGATGGGGGTGTGACTGGGGGTGGTCCAGGACGTGACCACAGAGAACGAGGAGGTGACTACCAGTTACCTAGGTAAATCAGGTGCTGGGCAGAGACTTAGCCTGGGTGCCATCCCCCTCTCCGCCCTGGCCCCATTGGCCTTTCTGGGATGGACCTTACATCATTAAGTAGTGTTGTATGATGAATTCAGTAGGTGAGATACAGAGTAGCCACATTTTGAGAGGTTGAATTTGGAGTCTGCTGGGGCAAGCCGGCAGCGAACCAGGGTTCCTGAAATAGGAGGCAGGAACCAGGAAAAAAATAGAAGAAAGACAAACAGATGGGGTTCGGGAGGACTACAGCCCAAGTCAGCAGCCCAAGAAGGCTGTGAGCTCAAGACTGCAGCCTCGTCTATTTCCAAATCAAGGCTTATATACTTTTCTTGAAACCAGGGAACTGCCAGGTGGTTACGTTCATATGGTAAATCTCAGATCAGGTAAGCAGGATAAGGCCAAAAAACAATAAAGCAATAAATCAGAGATCAGAAAGATCACAATACAGACAATGTAGCTTCAGAAGTCCTAGGCATGGCACCAGCTTGCTTCTTAGTGTGGTTATCTTACTCAGATGTGCAGATTCAAGGGACAGCCTGGCTCCACACTCTGGCTCCCAACTTCTCCCTAGCTTCAGAAGTTCCTAAGCATGGCGCTACACATGACAGCTCACTTCTTTGTGTGGTAATCTGATGCAGATCAAAGGACAGTTTGATTCCACTCTGGCTCCCAATATTTCCCCCATCTTTATTTTAAAAGAAATGAACCTGCCTGTCTTAGGTTGGGTGGATCACTAACTCTTCCTTACCCATCATGGGGAACTTCTTCTGATCAAGCTGAAGTCCCTGTCTTAGGTTGGTCAGAGCGCATCCACTCTTACCTGTCTTTGACTGCGATTCCTCTCGGGGAAACTCATTCAATTGGAGCTTGATTTTGTGGAGTTGACCTGCAAGGTTTATCTCTTAACAGCTCCAATGGTATGTCACACCTCCTGCTGGGTTGCCTGCAAATTTCTGCACAAACTGGTTAGAGAAGCTTAACCTAAGGTGATTTTTCCCAATGCTTTTTGGGTTGCTTTACCTGAGCACACTCGTTTTTTTCAGGCTGGCACCCCATTAGTTTCTAAGATAGTATAGGGTTGAGATTCCAAAGGAATACCAGGGTGACAACTTTTAGTAACCAGATTTTCTTTAAATGAGGCTAGGATTTTCTAGGCCAGGCATAGAAAACTTGAACCTGTAACCATTTTCCACAAGTGCAATTTCCACTCTTGTACTACTGTTTCCAATACCTCTAATTTATCCTGTCTTACTTTCCAAAAATGACTCTGGTCCCTTCATCTAAAGGCGGTAGATGGGCGGAGATTCAGCTTCTATAAGTTCTTCAAGCTGACTCAGGGGCGTTGTCTCTATCCTTAGTTAAGGACCCTAAAAATCTTAGACTATTTTATCAAGGGGTTGCCAGGATTACATTTCAGGAACAATATTTTACTCCAAACTGGAGATCATATAAAACATTTAACAACTGCACAAACCTTTTCTTTGGCTACAACAGTGTAGTTTATTTAGCACCTATTTGCAAAGGCATACTCTTGATTGTCTGGGGAACTTAATCTCTGCGACCCTAACAATGCTTCAGTTGTCAGTGTAGGCCTAAACAGATCAACAGGGACACAAGCCTCAGATCCACAACCTTTTTTCCTGAATTTGTGGCTGGTGTCAAATCGAAATTCGTTCAGTTAGGGCTTTAAACTACCCACTATCACAGATGATTGAAAAGTTCCTGCCCACTTATGAAAGGCTCGAGCATTAGTAAGGCATGCTTACAAATTATTCTATGACCTCCCAGCTCTGATTAATTTTGAATGGCCAAGCAGGAATGACTCTAGGATCTGACACCATCTCTGCCATCCAAACAGAGGCTTTCTGTATCTGGATGCTTCGTTGCTTTTGTCCCAGGAATGTCTCACACAGGGATTGGCTTTTCACTTCGTTGATTGCTGGATTTGAACTTAGGGCCTGGGTGCTGTCCCTCAGCTCTCCAGCTCAAGGCCAGCACACTGCCACTTTGAGCTCCAAAGCAACTTTGTCTCATTAGCACTCTGCTGCCAGATTAGATGCCACAGTCTCGCCGGGACTTTGCTTTGCCCTGGCTGGCTAGGAACTGCAGTTTTCAGATCAATGAGTCCTTTATAAGGTCACTTTACTCCAATTAAAGCAACAAGGTGGTCAACACAGAAATAGTCTCTAAGCATGATCTTACCTGGAACTTGGTGAGGGCCAAAATTACATTTGAATAAGGATCTGCTGTCCTTCTCCATGGGTCTGCTGGAAATTGTTATAAACTTACAAGAACAAACTAAAATAACAATTAAGCAATCATTTTGGTAGTCCTACTTTCCCTTCTTTCACTCTCTCTTTTATTTTTATTTTTATATTTTTATAGGTTTATTTATATTGGTTAGGTTATTGCTTAGAACTCCAATAACAGTTTAAACTCAAATAACAGTTTGAGTTATGCAAGAATTACAAACATCAGTGCACTAAAAGTCCAGACTTAGTTTCCTTCTTTTTCTAAAATACATTGAATTGTAAAATAGCATGAAACCCAATCATAAGGAGATAAACCTTTAAACATTCCTTTTAAAACCCTTTTTCCAATTTAATATATTTTAGGGGGCAGTTTAAGAAATACTAATCACATCACCCACATTTTACCATCAGATTTCTAGTGTCAGTCTGCAAGAAAAGACAGACAGGCAAAGTTTCTGACATTTATAAATAAATTTAAATTTAAATTTTTGATACTTTTCTCCTAACTTTAACTTAAGGAATTAAATTCCAAATTCCCTAATACCTCTGTGCTAAACAGGATACAATGTTTACAATGTAAACAGCTCTATGCATTACAATACCAGATTCTTTTGCAAGTGGACTTTTTTCTCAAAGACCTGCAGTCCTGAGAAGACACTTACCATGGTTAGAAAACAGAGCCTTAAGAGCCACAGAGGAAAGAAAGAGCAGAAAAGCAATACCTACTGAAATAAGAAGGCTGAATCTAAGTAACTTCTTCCACCTATCCTGGTGCCTTGGTTGAGTGGAGGGAGTTTTTCGTCCAGTGCTGAAAAACCTTGAGGTGAGAGAGGCCATCTTTTGAATGCAGATGCCTCACCCACGTTGAGCTAGAACTCTTCTTCAGAGAAATGCAGCTATCATAGCCTTTGGGAAAGATTTGCAAATAGAGAACGCTCTAATTCTGCAATAATTACCTCTCTAAATGACTTGAATCACCAGCCTCTGAGTAGCCTCAAAGATTTCCTCTAGTCACAAGGTTGAGGCATATCTTCCCTAGTTAGAAAAGTTCTGCTGCTCACATCCAAGAATGTCCAAATAAGGTCTGCTTTTGTTAAGGGTTTGGTCTCTATCCCAAGAACATGGATGTTGTCTTGAAAGCTAGATGCAAGCTCTGTTCAGGGCTACTGATCTTTGAGACAGGAGTCTACCATGCAGTCATCAGCCTTTCAAGAAAAATTACAAACTCAACCTCTCAAAATTTGGCTTTTCTGTTTTCTGGCCATGTAACACATCAACGTTAAAGGAGAAATGAAGTGGGATTACATGGTGTCCAGAGCAGAGCCAGGACACAGGATCCAGCATACAAGGTCTGGCATAATGCACTAGTCTGACCCTAAAAGCCTGTCAGCTGCAGGGGCAGGGTCACAGGAATCTCCAAAGTACAAGACTGACAGGTCCAGTAGCCTATCATCCAAATCCCTTCCCCTGACTTTTGGGATTCAGGCACACCACTCACCTGGGAGGTTGG